>NC_142010.1:170026453-170326453 GCF_049901735.1 Notechis scutatus | reverse complement strand
TTTGTGTGTGCGTGTGCGTGAGAAAGGGAAAGAGAGCGTGAGAAAGGGGGAGAGAGCATATCCATCACTTCTTTGGGTGGCCATTTTGGCAAAAAACTTCACAAGCCATCTTGACACAGGCTGAGTAACAAACCTTCCCACAAGCTCTGGGGTGAAGGTAGAGCTAAGAGATAGAGCTGGAAGATGACTTTCTAGCCTCTGGTGAAGACTTATAGCAAAAAAAAATAAAAAAAAAAATCAACACTTAACATGGTGCATAACATAATCCTCTTGATATCTAGTAATTCTCTTTTTTTTGTAGGTTTAATCCATTGGTTCTGTAATTATTTTCAGGACAATAGAAAGTAGATTAACTTGTTCTTTTGCATTAGAATCTTTATTTAAATACTCAATATGTCATATTTTGAAAGTTGGAATAAATGAAAAGTGTTTCCTACATTACATATGCATTTTGTATGGGCAAAAGATTGGCTAGTGGATCTTTAAAAGTATTGGCTAGTGGATCTTTAAAAGTATTGGCTAGTGGATCTTTAAAATAGTTTTCCAGGGTCATGGAGGGTATGGTGTTAAATCATTGAAAAAGTTGCTTGGATTGTATAATTAAAGCATTGGCAGTGGCATTAATAGATTATTGCAAAATGCATTGAATTATTATGTAATATAATAAATATTTTTATCTTGAGCTGGATAATTGATAGAATTATTTATTGTTGCTTATAAATATTAAAAGGACAAAAAAACAAAACAAAGAATAAAAACTGTTTAGAAAAATATATAACTTTATCCTTTACACTCCAACCAATTTGCAGTATTTATAAACATTTCAACCTCCTTAAAACATACTGTTTGTATCTGCCTTGCTATGTGAGGAGTACTCTTAAGTTTTTAACTGTAATTATAGTCTATTTTGTCAGTCTTTTGTATTAGGCAGATTAGCAGAACGATTATAACTGGTTCCTCTTTTTCCAAAGATACAATGTAATAAGGAAGAGCAAGTCCTTAATCCTAAACAGGATGTCCAGAATCATCAGAGTGCTATCAAATTGGCTTCATGGAATCAGAATTCAGCTAATGATGGGGAAGATCTGTTTACTGATTCCCAGTCACAGGTAATTGTTATTCATGTCATCCAAAACAGACTTAGGCAAACTTAATGATACGTTGAATATATTTTATTTGATTTTACAACTAGGTTCTAGTACCTTTCTTAGTTTATGTGATCATTTAATATCAAATAACATGTAAGTTCTTATCCCAAGAAGCTATACTTTTGGCTTCCTTTTGCTTTCTAAGCTGCTTGGGGGGGGGGATTATTTTGGAAATGTCAGGATTCCAGCAAATGCCCTAATTAAATCATAAGCCTTGAGCCAAGCTTCAAAAAACTTCAAAAGATTTATTTAGAAGCGACATGCTGGCGCCGACTCTTACAATCAACTCTGACCCTGTCTTCCCCCACCCTACTGGGTGCATCATAATTCAGATTCGTTCAAGGGGCTGGGTGTCATCAATCACATTCTCCTATAAAGGATTTTTTCCGGGCAGAATACCCAGTTGCCTAAGTTACAATCTTTGTGAGATAACCTTGGAATGTGCTCCTGATTTTATTTGCTGTATGCTCCCCCTCTTTCTCATGGCAACTTGGAAATTATATATATATATATATATATATATATATATATATATATATATAGATAATAGATAGATAGATAGATAGATATAGATATAGATATAGATATAGATATAGATGATATAGATATAGATATGATATAGATATAGATATAGATATAGATATAGATAGATATAGATATAGATATAGATATAGATATAGATATAGATATAGTATTCAGCTTTGTTGGGTATTTTCCCACGCATTGTAGTTGTGCTTTTAAAGTTGTAGCAGCGTTTGGCAGAATCTCATCTGCCATCATCAGGCTTCTGTATTGTGTTCATCTGACGAACACAATACAGAAGCCTGATGATGGCAGATGAGATTCTGCTGAAACATTGCTACAACTTTAAAAGCACAACTACAATGACGTGGGAAAATACTCGAACAAAGCTGAATACCATACATGTAAGTAATGCGAAAACTTAAGAAAACATATATATATATACATATACATATTAAACTCATAAAACCATCCAACAGGTTAAAAAGTGGAATACAATAGTGTAAAGACGTCACTATTTGGGAAGATTGTATTTGATATGTATCTTGTCTGAGTAATGATTACCGAGTTAATGAAAGAATAAATTAATGATTTTTTCCCCTAGCTGTTAAGTCAGCCTTCAAAGAGGAAATTACCAGAGTGGTTTGGAACATCAAAAGAAAAAATTCCTCATGTTAAAGTATCTAAAAAGTCCAGAGGAGGGAGTAAAGGACTCTTCAGTTGAAACTGGAAATGGCACAACAATGTATTTTACACATAACAACTTCATGAAGATGAGATTCTTCTACTTTGTTCTGCCTCACTCAAGTGAGTTTTCCATTAACATCTCTTCCAGAAAAATTAATGGGACTTATCAAACTCTGGAAGTGAGCCCAGGGAAAGAAAGAAGAAAAAGAGTAATAGTTTAAATCAGAGTGCACAATGTATGTATTATATATTTATGTTCCTTCTCAGATTTAATCACCTATTAAAGAGGATATCTGAACCTGTATTCAGAAGCAGCTGACTTCTCAAATACTATGTTGACATTTAAAAGAACTATGTTTTCATGAAATGGGCATGCCCATATTTTTTATTTGTAATACACTATTTTTAAGGAAGACATTCCAATGAAAAATAATATTAAAAAGCACAATACCATGTGCAATGCTACTTAATTTTTTAAAAGCATTAACTTTTTTTTTTTTTTTGGTTTTACTTTTGGCACTTTCCTACAAAAAATAAAACTTGTTTATCATTAAAAGTTGTGATTCAATTCAGTGTTTCTGTTCAAAAGAGAAGATTAGCTCTTGATAACCGGATGGATATGTCGGGGGGTTTTTTGGACAAAATAGGTAAGTAATTTGCCATTGTTGCCTTCTGTGATTATTATTTTGATATAATCTATTATACTACCCTGGGATTTCCCGGTGGTCTCTCATCCAAGAGAGATAAGAGCAATCCAGTTTGATTGCTTAGCTTTTTTGAGGCTAGTATTTTTGTTGCCATTTGCTTGGGTGAAATAGATGTTTTACATTCCTAGCCTTAAATGATAGACTCCTTAAAAATTCAAGCTTGACAATTCGTCTTTATCCTTCTCCCACTCCCTTGTTAAAATTTATCCTGTCTGTTCTGTATATGGCTCATGGATAAACTATTACAATTATTTATAGTTAATTTTTCTGTCTGAAAATAATTTTATAGAAGCTGGCTTACAACAACCTAGAACATTTAGGAATTCTTAGTATCTGACTAGCCATAATACCTATGAGAAAAATGAGTTATAGTAAAGCGGGGTGCAGTCAAGATACATACATGGGGTGTCTTGTACGGAAACTTCTCTACAAAGTTATCCCATTGAATATTGTGATAGACTTTCTAAATGAATGGATGCTACCAAATAGCCATCAAGCCCTTGTCAGTCCATGATTGCTTTACTAAATTTGATTACAAAGAAACTTTCGAATGATGTAACTTAGGTTCAGAGAAGTTTTATTTCAGCACTTAGATTTATAAACCGCTTCACAATGCTTTACAGCCCTTTCTCGGTGGTTTCCAGTGTCAGCATATTGCCCCCAACAATCTGGGTCCTCATTTTATTGACCTGGGAAGGATGGAAGGCTGAGTCAACCTTGAGCTGATGGGATGAGCAGGTGGAAGCTGGCAGTCAGAAGTAGCTTGCAGTACTGCATTCTAACCACTCATATGGCTGTTTTTTTTTTTTAAACATGCAAAGATTTCTTGGAAACCTCAGTCAGTCAGTTCTAATCACTTTTTCCAAAATTTACATAACTTTGGAGAAGGATAGATGAAAACCTCTCTGTGCATTTATAGCATATAGCGGTATGGTGTAGTCATGGAAGTGAATGGGATCAGCAGGAAGCAGACTAGAACAGGGGTAGGGAAACTTGCCTCTTTTATCACTTATGGACTTCAACTCCCAGAATTCCTGAGTGAACCATAAAAGGTTCCCCATCCCTGGCCTACTGGTTTTTCAGTTGTGGGGGAAATCAATTTTTGTCTTGAATGGGACTGTTTAATATACAAATGTAGGATATGTCTAAATATCTAGAATATATCTAGACTAGAATATAAGTAGCCATAGCCAAGCCAAATACTGTATTTTGTACAGTAGCGTTTTAGTAGCTTTACCCCAACATGTTTGCGCTCTGGGGATTCTTCCTATGGAATTTGCTTCCTTCTGAGATCTAAGAGCACTCGATCACCACTCTTACTGATTACTTCTGTACTCCTTCCGGCAGGCTATACAAGCTTTTGCTGCCCGGGAGATTCTGGTAGTTGAAGTCCACACCTCTTAAAATTACTAAAGTTGAGAAACGCGGCTAAAACAATAAATTCAACAAGCTCGAATTCTTCTCCTATGGAGAAGGGGGCAGTATTTCGCTCCGCAAAGGACTTCCTGTTGCCATAGCAATAGTCCTACTTCCGGACCTTTCCTTTAACTCTGACGCAAAATGCAATGGACCAGCGAGAGCGACAGGAAAGATGGGCGCCCTTAAATAGGAACTGCTAAACCAATCGGAAAGCAGGAGCCGGTGGGTTTCGCGGATTCGCCTTGCTTGCCTTCTTGCCGTTGGGAGTCGCCTCATGCTCGAGGTGAGTGGCTTGGCGCGAGGTCTCGGGGTGGGGTTGGCGGGATTAGAGTCGTTCGGGTGGAGAGGGGCGAGTGGCGACGTTGTTGTGCCGCCGCCTCGGGTGCGGAGTTGCGAAGCTCGACTCCCTCAGGGGGCCGAGGAGTTCAGCAGCCCCCTCGGAAACAGGGGCGGTCCACGGGGAAAGCGGAAGACGGGAGAATTCTGGGCAGGTCAACAAGGAAACGCCGCTTTCGCATTTTAAACACCGGACGCTCGCGGGAGCCTTCGAGCTGTGGCGGCGTGAAGTTTCGTGAGGGGAGGCCACGAAGCGGCCGAAGATCCTTTCTGACCGGGAGTATCTCGGTGGAAGTCTTGATCGTAGATTTAAAAGGATTCTTGCAGCTCCTTCAGCAAGATGTCTCTCTTTAGAGAATTCCCACGGACGGTGGCTCAAACCCTGCTTTGAATAACTTTTGCGAAGGAGAATTTGTTCCCTAGCTGAATGACTAAGACGTTCAGCCGAAATTAAATGTCCATCTTTTGTTTCTTGTCCATTCCCCCCCCCTCCCCCAGAACAACAGACGTTTATAGCAATAGCACTTAGACTTATATACTGCTTTATAGTGCTTTACAGCCCTCTCAAAGCGGTTTACAGAGTCAACATATTGCCCATAACAATTTGGGTCCTCAAATTGTTATGCAGAACAATCTTTTAGATATACTCCAGATCTTGACTGTACCTAAAATAAGTTGTCTAAGTACTACTGTGAGAAACTGACTAGCCAGTCAGAAATTGTCAAGAGTTATGAAGTGAGGCAGTAAACAGTTTATTATAAAATATGTTCTTGCAGGAGTGGATGGCTAGCAAGTAGGCACAAACGAGAATACATTTCTCCAGCTTTTTATTCCCTCCACCCCAAGCACAAATCCTTCTCCTGCCAGCCCCCTTTGACAAAGACTACAGAGTCACAATCTTCTCCGCCTGTTTCCCCTCTCCATGAACTTCCCCATGTTTAATCTGTCACCCCATCTTTTGGCCATTTCCCTTTTTCTAGGCTACCTTTTGTCCCTTTTTAGATTTATTTGTTAACCTACATTTCCTGTTTCCTTACAATCTGAGCAGCATAAGCATAATAAATTGAGGCAAGCAGTTAATTACTATATGTTAGACTGTGGTTAAAACTGTCAGCTAATCTGCTTACACAAACTGACTTGCTTATCAGAATAGCAAACCCTTCCTGTTTTCCAATCTTGACCTTAATGTCCCAATGTCCTACCGAATTTTTAAACACACATCTCTCAAAAGTTGCTTTCTTTGCAAAAACAATCTATCAACTATCAAAAACAACTATCTCCATCGGTTTTTTACACTATGACATTCTCAGTACTCGAGTAGAATGTAAACCGACCTTTCTATTGATGCAGTTTAAAAACTGCATCCATGTTTTGTAGTAGTTGTGTGGTACTGGCAAGATAGGTTCTCCTTAATTGCCACTGAGAAACGTATGGCATAATACAAATAAAATAACACTTGTTACACTAAAATGTCTAATCTATATTGCACATGTAGTTCTCAAACCAAGTTTTGCCTGTCTTGTGCTACTGCTTTTACCAAAATATATTTGCACTTGTTTGGAATGTGGCTTCCTGAAAAACGTTCTGCACTAGTGAACAGTACTTCACTGTAACTATCTTTCATGGCAATCCTTTATTTTTGGGAAAGTGTGTTTATATTCAGAAATTACTATCCTCGTTACAAATGAGGCCCTGTTATTTGCACATTATCTCCCAGCTTCAATCACTACTGTTTGCTTGCTGGCCTTTTGGAAATTGCTTCATTATCACCTTAAAGGCTGTATTGTGTACCCATTATGAATTTACTGTAGCTATGAAAAACATTCAACAGCGGTGTTATGCAGCTCTTTTAAATTCTATAAATGAGCTTTATTTTCATAAACTTCTAGTATACAGATAGAGCCATGCAATAACAATATAAGAAATGGGATAACAATAGATTTTGGAAGGTTCTGTGTCTCAGTGAAATTTGGACTGAAAAATATATAACTTGAATTTACAGATCATGTTAAAGCAAGTTTAGTATCATGTATGATCTCAGTTATATATAAAATATGATTTACCCTTTAATATTTTATATCAGCCAGGGTACTATAGTTCCTGACTATGCTTTAATGCAGTATATTAATGTAGATATTTTCTTCTGAATCTATGCGATTGCTTAAAAATATGGAAATATGATCATGCATGCCTTAAAAATACAATAGATGCATTGTGTTTAACTCAAGTGGCTCCCACTGTGATTATTGCAGACCTATTTTACGGAATTGTTTTGAAGAAAAAAATCTCTCCAGTTCAAAATTTTCCAAACCTGTTCATAAATTGTCTTCTTCTGAATGTTATGAAGTTTTTGCTTGTTTTCAAGTATTATGTGTGATGAAAATGAATGTAATATGCTGTTTAGAGTAAAAATTATAATAAGCAAAAATTTGAAATTGATGCTTCCCTGAAAATACTTAATGCTAAGCATAATTGGTTAAACATTTATCTATTTACTTTAATTACTCTAGTTTTATGTTATCTTTCTGAAAGTGCAAAGAAAATAGGCTAGTAAAAACATTTGCCTACCAAATATATAGTTTGTAATTGTCCCCAATTAATGTAACTATTTTGCTTGGAGATAATGAAGTAAAGTACATAAATGTTTATATATATTCATGTCTATTGTCTGTATGTCTGTCTATCTAGCTATCTGTCATCTTCATTCTATTTTGTATCTTGCTTTTTAAAAAGAGGCATCCTGGTACTTTGATATAACTGCTGTAATAATTAATATAAATAAAAATATCTTTCCTGCTACCCAGTCCAGTTTCTTGCTTGATTCTAGAATTTGATAATTTAGTTTTCTTCTTCATATTATTTTTTAAAAATCTGGCTTCTAAAATTTCCTACTCTATTGTTCAGAGATAATGAGAGACATTTTAAAATATCTAGTAACTTTTGCACATTTTGATGCACATCAACTCTTGCCAGAAAAGCTAATAAAGCAAAGTAATGGAAATACATCCAGAATTGCTGGTGGATACCAAGTTGAGTTTCTTGATAAATATATATTTGGAGAATACTAAACCTCTTAAGGTGGCATATTCAGGTTGTTTTTTTTTTTTGCAAGCATAGATTTGTCAGTGTCTAAAAATAAAACACTATTTTTGTTTTGAGCTTTAAACGTACAATATTAAATTAAGAATTATTTTGGTTGTTAATATTTATGTGTCATTTTTATTTCTGTGACAGAATTATGGATCCAAACTTGTTACGAGAACGAGAACTTTTCAAGAAACGAGCACTCTGTACACCTGCTGTAGAGAAACGTCCAACACCTTCTTCTGATTCCTCATCTTCTAAAAAGAAGAAAGCCAAAGTAGAACAGAGTGGTTCATCAAGTTCAAAACCAAATACAGGTTAGTGGGGGAAGAGAGAAATTTGAAATAAGTAATTGATGCATGTACCTCTTGGTTAATGGGTGCAGGTAATAGCATGTTGACTTGCATAGATAGCTGCATAGAATAAGGTGACCATATTGGCCTAAAACTGAATTTTTGGATGTGGCATGCTGACCAAAATGCATGTGAAAACTGATAACCATTGCTCTTACTGTTAACAGGGAATGCTGTGCGTAGCATGATTGTGATTGTGGTTGGTCACATAGTCTATTCTTACTCTACTCATTTAACATACCTAAAATCGTTATGTGAAAGTCTTAATTGGCCACGATAGGTGATGAAGATAAATATGTCATCAGTTGGCAAGTCTGACATTTGGAAGATTACAACTAGGAATATATGTAAATGTGAATATAAAGAGCATGAGATAATGAATAAATTGTAAAAATAAATTTGTATTGAAAACAAGAAGAGAAAAAATTAAAGCGATAACAATAGCCTTGTAATTCCACTCCACTGCTTATACAGGGATCCAATTTCCATGCCGGTACTGGCTCAGCTGGCCCCCCCCCCTCCCCGGCACTGGCAGCTTGATGAATGCTTGCAGTGAAATGAAGATGTAACTTTATGAAAGAAAGAGCTAAAATGTATGGCAAAAGATGAATGTTATCTAAATTATGGATACAAATAAAAATTGTAATCCATGAATTGTTGATAAGTTGTATGTTATGCTCCAGTGTGTAATGCTAATGGAAGAACCATTATGATTAGTTTGAATATTTATGATGAAAATTGAAAGGCTGAGTGAAGGCATAAAATTGATCAGAGATTCTGAATGTTGAATAGAGCATTTCCCAGTAAGAATGAAGGGTGGATCTTGGAAAAGAAATGTCCTGGAAGAAAGGGAAAGAAGTGAAAGTAACAAGAGTGAAAGTATAATAGAGCTATAAGAGCAAATATGATATACTATAAAAATAGAAGGAATGGAAGGGAGCAATAAAGAAAGTTCATGTGGAAGTTCTGTAGAGTAATCAGAACTGTGGTATTGAGTGCCAGGAAAGAATGTATAGTTATGGTAATAGGAAGTAAGGAATGATGAAAAAAGCTATGGATAAAAAAAATGCACATAAGAGCTATCACAGAAAAAATACATCCTAGAAATGGGTGAAGAGGGCTAAACATGGAGTTTCCAGCAGAGTGAATAAGATTTTAAGTGATGAAATGATTTGTGATGAAACTGAATTGAATCAATACATATGTGATTTGCATTGCAATAACAGTGTTATTTTGAAGAGTGGAATTGAGCTGAATACGGTGCATATAACTTAAGACAAAAATAATGAAAATGAAGTAATAAACGCATAAAAAAGTCAAAAATGATAAGGCTACATATCTGATAGCTCTAACTGAAGAAATGTTAAAATATGGATGTGACTTGCTCATGGAGTAGCTGCTAGATTTATTTAATACATTGGTAGTTGGGGAATGCTGTTAATTGTTCCTCTAGATAAAAGAAAAAAATACCAATAATGCTACCGTGTTTCTCATATAATAAGGCTGGGTCTTATTTTTTTTTGAGCCCCGAAAAAATGGCTAGGCCGTCTTTTCGGGGGTGACTTAATTCCCCCCCCTTGCATCTTTGAGCGGGCGGCGACGGCTTGGATGTTGACCTCGGCATTGGTGGGGCACTTCGTATCGGGGTCAATGCAGGCAGCACCATATCTGGGTGTGCAACAAAAGTACTTCCTAACGGCAAGCCCCCCCACCATTCCCCCAATTTTGCATGTTTTAATATAGGCCTTAATTTGGGGGGAGGGGCTTAATTTCATTTCATGCCTATAAAACATGCTGGGACTTCCTATTGGGGGAGGCCGTATTGTTGGGGAAACAGGGTAAAATTACAGAAATCTGTTTGAAAGGGTACAGGAAGTGACAATTAACAAAATTTGGGAAGTGCACCTCAATTTTATATTGCACAGTGGTTTCCAGAACAAACCTGTACTCTTCAGTAGGAAGAAAGTTTACTGTATATTTGCATATTTTGAAAAAGCATGCAATAACATGAATAGATTTGAATTATGGAAAAAGTTGAAAAGTAGTTGCTGAATACCATGTAAACATTATATGACGAAAATAAAGGTTTGGAAGGTTAAGTGAGTAGTTGCATACTGAATAGAAAGATGGATATTATCCCATTGGTGTAAGAAATTGTTGAGGGTCTTTAGAAGAATATTAATTAGATATATATAGATATATAGATAGATATACTGTGTCCCCCCCCCCCCCCCCCCCCCCCCCCCCCCCCCCCCCCCCCCCCCTTCTCACATAATAAGAATATTAATTAGATATATATAGATATATAGATAGATATAGATATATATGTATGCTTGCGCTTTGGTATGCTGTGGGTGCCAAAGGTGTCTGCAGCAAAGGTGGGAGTAGGGAGCTCTCTGTGCTTGGCGTCGAGCTGATCGCCTGCTAGGAGCGGCTGGTGGCGCAGGAATCTGCCCGGCCCGCTGGTGCTCCTAACGGCAAGTCCTTTTGCATATTTTATTTTAAAATAGGCCTAAATTTGGGGGAGGGGCTTAATTTGATTTTATGCCCAAAACACATGCTGGGCCTTCCTATTGGTGGAGGCCGTATTGTTGGAGAAACACGGTAGATATATATGTATGCTTGCAGCTGGATGATGCTGTGTTGTTAATTGAAACCCTGAATACTTACAACCAGCAATAAATCACATTATATAATAAGAGTTTATACATAAAGGGTGAAAAATTAAATCAAATTGATGAATTTGATTGATGAGAATGTATACTAAAGATGAGAAGAAATTGTAACAAGCGTAAATGTTCGTAGAAAGATAATGGGTGATGTTCTGTGTTAAAAAAAATGACAAAGGATGAAAAAGGAGTAAAAGAAATAAACATGGCTGTTTAAAAGAGCATGTACCTTGCCACTTTGTTATATGGAATTTGAGATGAATGGAATATGCTAAACAAAACAAAGGAAATTAAATTTAGTGGACAGGAATTATTTAAGTGTATTTGTTCAAACATGAAGAAATATGGAAAGGTAGCATTAAAAACAAACGAGTGCTGATTAATGTGGGTTGAATACAGCACTGAATAACCAGTAAGAAAGAAGCATATTGAAGTGGTTTGATAGAAAGAAATAATAAATATATGAAGAAAGAGATGAATGTGTTGAAAGATAACAGAAAATTGTGCTTAGATGCAGTTGGTGAAATGCTCAAAAAGAGAGAAGTGTGAAGCTTAAAAACAAGGTAATTTATGAACCAATGTGTCTAATGTACAAACAAGGTTATTTAGCAAGGATTATCTATATTTTTAGATTGTGCATACTTATTTACTTAGTGGGCTTTCTTTCTAGCTATGCAGTGAGTGGAATAATCAAACAATTTGCATTTGATTATATTTTAGTGTTTTTTTTTAAGTTTAACATTTAACCTAGCTTTCTATTTCTAAAATAATATCTTCAGGCATGTGTCTTTTCTTTTCTGGGAATGTTCTGGATCTTGGGATTTCTGATGGAGTCTTTTGCAATTGATGTAGGAGCAATGAGTCAAAAGTCCTACTGATTTTTGCAGTAGCACAAACAAATAACACTTATATAATAAAAGCAATCTTTACAATCTTACTTCTTGTTGCATAAATGTGTTTGCCTTCTCCTTCCCTTTTTTAATTTTCATGCTGACAATCTTATTATTCAAGGCTGATAAAATAAGCAACATAAGTGGTAGACGTGATAGAGAATAATGTAGCCAAGGAATTATAATCCTAAACTGGTTTGATAAGAATTATTTCTGATGACTGAGATTGAGAAAGAACTTCTGCCCCATTTTATGATCCCAACTTTTGATAGCCTATTATAGCATAGATTTTGGTATTGAGGACTCAGTGTATAGGTGCTGTTTTGACGGCAGTCCCATGTTTTAAAATTCACTTTAAATCAAAATAAGGGAACAAGGTTACTGTCATATTTGCTATAGGATTTTAATGAATTGGATTACATATTAAAATGAAAAGCTGGACTGGATAAGGAAGCATTAACATTTCCTTTGGCTCTGTTTCTTAGCTGACTTTTTCAGTACTTGTGTAAGGCTGACATGATCATTGTATAATTAACTATGGGGAATATAATTGCTAAGAAATTAGGAAGTGTCTTAAGCACTGAGAAAAAGGGTTTGATGTACAACTAATAATAATCCATATCTTTTACTTATCTAATAGTTAATAGATTTGTAAAATATTATTTTGAACCCTTTGTGTTGGAATAGTCTCTTGTTTGAGGTAATGGAGTATCAAACTATTTTGATATATTAAAGATATAATCAAATTGATCGCATGGCAAATGATACTTTTATATTCTGTGGCATCTTAATATGCTTTCATTTATTCTGACTGCATTTTAAATAAAGCAAAAAGCAATTCATTAGATGAACAAAAATGTATTTAATCAGTACTATTCAACAGCAGTTCATTATAAAACAAAACAACCCTCTGTTTTCACACCACACAGTGACATTATCCATTAGCAAGTATTTTGTAACCTTTTCAGGTTTCTACCCATCAGCAAAAAAGGGACTGCTAATAGCGATATTTAAGGCTAAACAGGATCTGAATTGCTTGGTCCTAAAATACAAGAGGCTTCAATATAATGTTGCACATCTGTTTGTTTCCGATGCTGAAGATCATTCCACCACTACACCACTTCCGTTTCATGCTTTCTGAAGCTGTTCATCATAGATCTAACAGGATTGGGTTCATTTTCTAAGTCTTTCATGGTTTTGTTTTTAACACAGCAGCAACAGTCAAGCAGCTCATATAAAAAGGCTAGTACCACCAAACATATTACAGTAAATATAAATATGACCAGGATGATAAAACAGGCAGTGTTCCAGTTGTCATGGAAAGGGTAAATTTTCTGCACTTGAAAGCCAAGATACTGATAAAGGGATGTGGTTTCATTCCAGCGGCTAATGTTGAAAGTTGCCATGTTTGGAAACGCCTCTGATTTCTCTCTCTGCAATAAATTAAAATATATAAATAGTTAGGGTTCTTTTTTCTTTTACTAACGAACTAAAACTGGAAAAGCTATTTTTATTTTTAGTTTACTACACGTCATAAATGTTTCTTTATAAAACACAAGTAGACAATTTTCCCAGGGTCAATGGCCATAATGCCCTGGGGAGATTTTCAGGTGATATCACCAGAAAGATAATGACAACCCTTGAAGGGGCAAAATTAGTTTTTTAGCCATATTGAATGATTTTTGGAGCTTTAGGGATGGAAATTAGAGTAATTTACCTTGTTTCTTTAGAGAGAAAGTTACACTTTGGTACCAAATTTTGGTAGTGCAGGGTTTCCAAAGAATAAACAAATAGAATACAGCCATTAAAAACAGCAAAACAAAAGCCCTGCTTTTTAAAATGGTGGTGCTAAAGGGTCACAAAGCCAATTTTTTCATAGATCATCATCAGTTTCCTGATTCATTTAGCAAGTAAGCTGGGAGTATGCTGTTGCAGTAAATAGAAAGCTTTTTGCCTGAAGAGCTAAATAATAAATTATCTCTGCTTCTGATCTTTTTTACAAATGGTATCATAATAACATAAAATCTTCAAGCTACTCCTTACATTCATTTTGGAGTGTTTGACTGGCATGCCAGTCATAATCATTCTGAATACGCAATTTGCAATTCAGTTCTAGTTGGGAATGTGGTTCTTTATAGCTCACAGCATAATTGTATAAATGACTACCCAAATGTATTGAATTTATTGGGATAACTCTCAGATAAATCATTACAGTATCAAATTATGTTTTCAAAATGTTTTTTGAAGAAATATTTTGAAGACATTTGCTGATGTAAATGGACTTAACAATGCTGCAGTATTGCAATTGTTGATTTCTGATTTCATCTTTATTGATAAAGCCAAAGTGTTTGGCATTGATAAAGCTAAACGTTCACTATGCTGATTTTCTGAAAAAACCTCAGTTTGCCAGTCACTGGATCATAAAGTAATGCTCTAAGGCTGCTATATAGAAAGGATGCTATGTTGCTGGGCTTGCAGAAACAGTGCCTTTCAATTCAGTGCTGGCAACATCATAATACCAGGAGGGACAAGCATGTGGGAAGAGGACAGGGATGTTGTGGGTACCAACAAAGGTCACATAAAAGGCTACTGGGGAGGATGTATATAAGTTGCTCACCTCAGCTTAAACTACAGTACTTAACTTTTTAGTTACTCATTGCTAGAACAATAACAGCAGCATTAGATCAGTGTCACTCATATTGAATTTCATAATTTCCCCCCTTTCCAGTTACTATTTAAATCAAAACTACAAAGAGGAATAGGAAAGTTAAAATGGTAAAAAGTCTCTCTCTGAAACTGGAAAACTGGGAAAGCAGAATTTAATTGGATCTAGAAAGGGTTTTCTACTTAGTTTCTAGAAAACCTTCTAATTTATGGGAAACAATTTCCTTTTACTACAGAGTAGGGAAAAGAACTGGGTGAAAGTGACAAATCTTGCTCAGATCATATTAGTCTTTGAAAGCTACATATAAGCCTCTAATTTATTATACCTGAAAGAAAGTATATAGAAGAGTTCAATAAAGCTGCTTTTTGCAGCATTATTTTACTTTTCATATACAATTCTGATCCCAGACATCCAGATTATGTTGTGAACATTGGCCCTCCAAATGTCCTTTCCCAATAATGGTCATTACAGGAGCTAGAGGATGTCTTACCTAGTATGACTTCTTTCGATACATATCAGCCACATTGTTATAAGACAGCAGAGAGTTTTAAACAGTCCATTTAAGTGCCCAAGGAATGTAATATAATTGAGAGGTCTTTATGAGTTATATTAAAAGGATTCCAGATTACAGTCTGGTTCAGTGCCCTATTAACCCCGCCTACCCTGCTGTTTCACTTTTTTGTTTCAACGAGAAGCTCTGAGAAAAAACAACACTGAGGAAGGAGCTGCCCACTCACAGCAGAATGAAAATGATCATGGAATTGTTTCAAAGGAAAAAAAAGAAAGCTATCACATATCGCCTATAAATATCAACTTTCCTAAAAAGTTTAGATTTGAATTGCAGACCATGGAAGTGTTTTTCAAAACAATTCAAATTTTCAGAAAGAAACTGTAATGTAAGTACATTGTAATGTAAGTAAATTCCTTTCCAGTTTTTATTATTTCCAATTACTGTACAAGGTGAGAATTGCAATTTCCTAAGGGAAGAATGTTCTAGAGCAGATCCCATTTCTAGATGTGTCTTACATTGTTTTTACAGTCTAGGACAGGGTATTAAACTCAAGGCCCGGGGGCCAGATACAGCCCATAGGATGCTTAGATCTGGCCCGCAGTGCCTCTGCCAGTGAAAATGGAGCTCAGGAGGGCCCTCCTGAGCTCCAGTTTACTGGCAGAGGGTTGTAGGAGGCCATGGCAGCTGAAAACAGAGCTCAGGAGCCCATTTTCGCTGGCAGAGCACTCGGGCCACCAGAAGCATCCCGGACAGGAGTGATGTAGCTCTGGCCACGCCCACCCCAGCCCCCCAAGGTCAAACACAACCTTGATGCAGCCCTCAGTGAAATCAAGTTTGACACCCCTGGTCTAAGACAATAATCTTCATAGGGTAACTCTAAAGTCTATGCAAACCTGAAAATATGATGGTGGGAGGAGAAGAAAGCAACCTATGATAGAATTTCATCTCAGGAAAGCCTCCCTGGTCTCAGCCATAACTCTGCAACTCCTCCATTTGGGTCAGGAAGATAAATAGGATACATGCACTGTATGATGGTCTAAAACTTTAATAATTATGCCTGTCAACTGATACCATCTATTCCACTCTCAAGGATCAAGCTAATTCCTTCAAAAGAAAATGCTAGAAAATTTCTAAAGCTTTGCTTTATGATCAAGTCAGTCTCCCATGCAGTGATAAGTGAAGAACTCCAGCTAAACTGTTACAAAATCATCAACTGGGCACTGACAAAATTGTATGTCAGAAGCTATCCTACACAGAGATTTTAATGCTTCTGTTGTAGCTTTGTTAATTTCTTAGGTCAGTGATTTTCATCCTTTTCTTCACTATAGACCCCCTTTAAATACCTTTTGTGGCAGAATAATAGAGTGGGAAGGAACCATGGAAGTCTTCTAGTCCAACCCCCTATTTAGGCAGGAAACCCTATACCATTTCAGACAAATGGTTGTCCAATCTCTTCTTAAAAACTGTCAGTGTTGGAGCATCTGCAACTTCTGGAGGGAGGTTGTTGCACTGATTAATTGTTCTAACTGGCCACGGACAATGGCCACAGACTCCCAAGACTTAATTCAAGATTTAAATCATAACATTTATTCAAGTCTTTGTGAACCCCCTGTGATGGCATTGTCCCCCACGGTTCCACAGACCACAGGTTGAGAACCACTGTCTTAGGTGTAGATTTACTAGTGTAATATTTATCTGGATCAAGTTAGATAGCAATTTACAATTTATGTAATATAGCTGTATATCTGTAACAAAAAGAAACTAGATTCAGTGTGATAGCCAGAAGAATCCTGTGGATGTCAAATCCAAAGTAATGCCTTCGTTTAGAGCTTCTTCTGAATCAGATTGAATAGAAAGAACAGGCAGGGGAAAATCATTACAATGTTACATTTTATGTATTTATTTCTCTGAGAATCAGGTTTCTATATGGCACCAACAGAAGCTGTGAATTAAAAGATAGTTCTTCATATTATCCCAGGAAGAAACCCAACTCCACATGATTACTAATCTCTAGTCAAAGATCATTGGAAATACACTTCTGGAATAAAACCAACAGCCAATGTATTCTAAACTAATTTTCCAAAACTATACATTAGATTTCTAAACAAATGGAGTATTTGAAGGGGACTTGGGAATTATTCCATTCAAACCATTTGAAAATTTTAATGAGCCAAAATATCTGGACTGCAAAAAGTAACATAACAAAGAAAAGTATAGAAAATAAATGCTTCTATCTAGTGGTCATCCAGATTTCTGCCATCCAGATACAGTAACCCTAGGTTTGAACTTTAAGGTTGGACATGAGGAAGCTTGTTGGGTTTCCACTACAGTAAATACAGGTATTAGTAGAACTCTTACTATGATTTTAAAAGCTCACATTTTTCTACTATCCACTTTTTTTCCTAATCAAAACCATAAGAGGATTTTTCTGTTTCATGCAAAAACTTGTATAAGGGCAGCCATTAATATAAATACTGTCTTTTTTCTTATTAAAGAAGTTAATTTAGTCACCTCTGCAAATTCCATCATCTTCACCAACAATCTCCATATTGTTGGCAGTGTCAAACTTTTCCAGTTTTGACCATATAGTAATCTTGTTGAAATTGTCATAAATAAAAAGGCTTTCATGGCTTTTTCTAGTGTCCACTAATCCCAAAAGAAAAATCTCTAGTTTCTAGACTATATATCTAGAATAAAAATCTTCAACAGTTATTCTAGATATACAGTATAAAAGATATATAAAAATCTTATAAAATTATAGGACAGGAGTAGCATGTAAAGCCTTTGATTCAGTGGTACACGACAAACTACTCCTAAAACTAAAATCTTATGCTATCTTTGGACAGCTGCATAACTGGATAGAAGCCTTCCTGTCAGACAACAAATGGTCAAAATTGGGAGTGTCCTATCAAATTCTGTACCTGTCAATAGTGGTGTCCCCCAAGGCAGCGTTCTAGGACCATCTCTCTTCATACTCTACATAAATGACCTCTGTGATCACATTAAGAGCAACTGCGATCTCTTTGCTGATGATGTAAAGCTGTTCAATACCACAGACAATACTGCTACCCTTCAAAAAGATCTTGACTATGTATCAGAATGGTCAAACAAATGGCAATTTCAAATCTCAACAAATAAATGTTCTGTCTTACATATTGGCAAAAAAAAATCAGAAAATAAAATACAAGCTGAATAGTCAAGACCTTGTTGATGATCCAAGCTCTGTAAAGGACCTTGGAATACTCATCTAATGATCTAAGTGCTAGAGCCCACTGTAACTACATAGCCAAAAAGACATTAAGAGTTGTTAACCTAATCCTATGTAACTTTTTCTCTGGTAATATCACACTACTAACTAGAGCATACAAAACATTTGCTAGACCAATACTCAAATACAGCTCATCAGTTTGGAACCCACATTACGTATCTGATATTAGCACAGTTGAGAAAATCCAGAAATATTTCACAAGAAGAGTTCTCCACTCCTCTACTCGTTGTAGAATACTTTATGCCATCAGACTTGAAATTCTAGACCTAGAAAACCTTGAATTACGCCGTCTTCTGTCTAATCTAAGTATGGTATATAAAATCATACATTGCAATGACTTACCTGTCAATGAATACTTCAGCTTCAACCATAACAACACAAGAGCACACAATAGATTCAAACTCAAGGTTAACCGCACCAAACTTGATTGCAGGAAATACGACTTCAGCAACAGAGTGGTCAATGTCTGGAATACTCTACCTGACTCTGTGGTTTCTTCCCCAATCCCCAAAAACTTTAACCTTAGACTGTCTACTATTGACCTCAACCCTTTCCTAAGAGATCTGTAGGGGGCATGCATAAGCACACCAATGTGCCTACCGTCCCTGTCCTATTGTTTCTTTTATTTTTCTTATATGTACCCATTTCATGTATTAAAAACAATGTATATACTTATACCTATTATCTTGTAAGCGATTGACAAATAAAAATAAATAAAATAAATAAAATAAGTAAATGTTTATTTGTAATTTCCTAACTGGTTCTTTCCATCTTTGGCAGCAGTAATATGTACTGATAGCTATATATTTCATTTAGCCACAGCAGTTTCCTTACCCTAAAGTTGCAGTAAATTTACTATAGAATTGACAGAATAACTGCATATGTTCCAGATATAGTTTGTATTTACTAGAAGCAACATTGATAAGTGTCAAAATATTTAGAATATATTTAAAGTGAGTTTTGAGTCAGGGATATATCAAGGTGTGAGTTAGCTAAGGTAAGGTCTCCTTCAAGTTGACTTTTACAGCTGTGATGTTATATTGGCAACAGCTGTCTTCAGGCATGTTTTGTCTAATAAGAGAAACCAGTCTGTTTCATGATACAAAGAGAACTGTTAATATTGAAAGTTTTACTGGGAAACAGATCCCTGAATATTGAAATTTAATTTGGGTTGAAAAAGTAGAGTATATTAGTTTTTGACAGCGTGCAATTGTTTGACAGATATTTAGTGGTAATATAATTTTACTGTTAATTGCAATATTAAACTCTACAAGTTTGCAAAAGTGAAAAGACAACACATTTCAGAATTTTTAGAACTCAGTATTTAAGGAGAAAACATATTTCTGACTTCAAAAATAGCTAGGCAGTTTTTCATAAGGATAATCATTACTCATTTTTATTTTAAATCTTACTTTGATAAGATAAAACGTGTATTATAGAATCTCAGGCTAAAGTTTGTATTCAGGGTCGCCTATGTTTATTTAACTACAGAAATAAACAGATTCCTGTCCTATTCAAATTGTATATATTTCTATATCCATGATGGCAATTTTTGTATTGGGAGTTTAAAATTTTGAAACAAACCATGTTCTGTCTACTAAAAATTTCAGTATAATCTATGCAGCTGAATGCTAGCTAGATATATGGTTTGATAAAAATATGTACTATTTATTGACTGGTTATAAGAATGAAATTTTACTTGGTTATACAAAGAATAAAAGTATGCTTTTTATGAAGTTCACTGGATTGCTTTAAATAGTCCTTATAATTCTTTAGAAGAAAGCTTTGAATAAAATTCAGAAACTTCTGTAAATTTGGTTGCAATCTTAAATCATTTGTATATATGTGGGGAGGGGGCAAACTTCACTAACCTGTCTTATGTCTGAATACCTAACATTGCATTATTATCAGCTGATATAAAAGAAAGTGTGTGTGTGTGTGTGTGTGTAAATACCAGTGGCTAGTTCAGATTGAATTGAGTTTGGGGAAGTTTATTTATTAAACTATTACAAACCAATTGATTTCTTTAAAGCAGTGTCCATGTTAGCAACTTACTGATTCATCTTATACAATGGCCAGATGGCAAGGCTAGATGAAGAGATCAGTTTACTGGCTTGGTTAATAAGATAGGTTTTGCAATTTAATGAGTGTATAAATTTGGAAAAAAATTAAAATCTTGCTAGCATTTAAAAATACACTGTCCTATTTATTAAATTTTACCTCCTAAAATGAAATTAATTATTAGGAAACAGAACCTCAGATCTAGTTTACAATTACTGAGTATGTTAGTCTGTTTTTAAAATGGATGGTCATCAATTCTTCATGAATGCACAGATGGCAAGATTCTCTATTATCACAAGACAAGCACCTCTGCATTTAACCACCATGCTCATAAGCTTCAGAATCAAAAACAACTATAACTGAAAAATGCATCAATAAGGGCTCTTACATATTCTAATTTTCTGAAATGTATTCATTTTTTACAAAGACAATAATTATAAGGCTTTAAAAAAAAAAAGATATAGACGTACCTCTTTCTGAAAAGATGCTGGAACAGTGCTGATCGGCTGTTTTAATACAGCTTCTGGTACAGCTAAGATGGAGCTTTGCTACTATTGGCTGAAGCAGAATGCAGCTGACAGCTTCCTTTATGCTTATTTGCATTAGACCCTTACCCAATGAGGAAATCATTAATAAATCTGAAATATGTAAAATATCAGATTACATTCTGTCTACCTTGTTAACCTCTTTAAAAGCTTATTTAACAATGATATATATTTAAAACAATGTGCTCTTTTTTGCTTTAGTTTGCTTTAATATTTATTGTTTTAATTTATTCAGGTTTTTTTTTCTAATAGCAGATTAAGCTGATGTGAAACACACATGTACAGTCAAGATCTTAATAGAGGAGAATTACATATATGCATGTTGGAATAAAAACATATATTTTGAACACCTTATGACTTACCATTATTCTTTGTCTTTTACTTTATGATATAAGCTATTGGAATCTGTGAAATTAAAGCAGTGATTTCTGAAACAGCTTAATAAGATTTCATTTTCCATTGTCTTCTGGCCTACTTTTATAATTCTAGTTTGTCATTTAATCAGATGATAGTTGTAAAAAACATAATATGCTTAAACATTTTGTTCAGATTTATATATTTCTAAATTTGTAAATGGCTTTTTAGTAGCTCAGCATAACTGACAAAGTGACAAGCACAAACATATATATATGCAAAAGTCATATAATAAAATACTATAAAACACAGTTGAAAAAAGGATATATTCTGATATTTCCAGTATTCAAAACTACTTTCAGTGGATTTTCTTGACCAAGCAAATAAATTGGATTTCTTATTTGTTACACTATGAAAGAAACCTCAAAATTACCTTATAAAATGAATTTAAGAGAATATTATGAGACATGTAATACATTGACAAATTATTGTCAATAGTGTGGGAGTAATATGCCATTACAACCTTCTAAGATCCCCCCCCCCCAGTTTTATTGTTTAGTTTATAAATCTGGAATTTCTTCCATCCCAGTACCAACCAGGCTAATAAACCCTGTTTAATTTTTTCAAGTTCCAGCTAGTCAGTTAGGCATTGCAATTTATTTTGATTCAAAATCATCTCAACTGGAACTAAAATGAAGCCTATGTAAAGTAAACAAATACAAAGTTATGATCATTGCCATTTTCTTCCTGTTGACCATCATTTTTTCCAGAAATGGTTTTTTTATATAATATTTAAAATCCTAATCTACCCAAAGCTTTTTTAATGTTCTTTTTGTTAGCTTGACTTTGTAGTAAAGTAACTTCATGATTGGTATAGAACAATATTACTTAGAATCCTTTTTTTTTTTTCATTTTATTGCAATTGTTTTAACAAAAAACAAACAAAATTGAGACAGTTTTGAACATGTTCCTTTTCTTCAGGGAAGCTTTCAGTATTTCAGAACACAACATCCTTCTAGATCATTTCACCATGATGGGATGCAAATACAACTCTGCTATGTTTCGTTCATTTTCAGACTAAGAAACTGGAAGATAATATAGTTTGAACTGCTTCCAGTTTAGGTGACCTGGAACCATGATAGTGTACACTATACATATTTGCCAAAAAATGCTTTTCCATTTTGTAGGTTTCTTCTATATCCCATCATTTTCCTACATTGCAATATGTGAGCTTGAAGAGGAGGGAGGGAGGGAGACAGAGTGGATTTCTTTGGGGGACACCAAACATGTTTTCCTGGACACTGTTTTTTTTCATTGTAACTTTCATAAATTGCTTCCCGTTATTTTTTATGATTAACCAATTGATATAAATTCTGAGATGTTCTGATAGCAGTTTCCTATAAGAGGAAAAATACATTCTTGTAATTCAGTATTAATCAAGAAACAGTTTTCACTCAAAGCTATTTTGTAATTCTGTTTTTGCTTAAAGTTTTTTAAAAACATTATTATAGTGATTTCCAGCTGTTTGTGTATGAGTAAGATCTGTTGTGATTACTTTTAATTAAGTATATTTCTTAGGATCTTAATTTTCATTAGTGGATTAATTCATTTTTTGAATAAATAGTTTTGCTGGTTTTAAGGCTGGACCAAGAGATGTATAGCAATATACTGAACAATACAAAAACATTTGAAGATTTATATTTTTTTAGAGTAGCATGTTTTATTTGTTGACTCTTTTGAAAATAAATTGTGCTTTAAGAAATCCTGATTTCTCCAATTTTTTTAGGATTCAATAAAATTCTAATAAATTTATAATAAAATTTCTCAATTTTCATGGAATAGCTCAATAAAGTATATAATATTTTTATAAGTTTTGTTCCAGAAGTATATATTTCACTATGCCTGACCCAGAGAATGAGAGTCAATACCATTTTTCTTTTCCTTTACAGACCACAGCAATGGAACTTTTAATTTGAAAGCTCTTTCTGGAGGCTCTGGCTACAAGTTTGGAGTGCTTGCAAAGATAGTGAACTATATGAAGGTATAATTTTGCCAACAAGTTTACTATGTGCACTTTTTATGCTTACCATATTTCAGCAACAATATTTAAATATGTGATGACACAAAAATAGGTACAAAAAGAATTTCAGACCTGTGTTTGCTAATTGGGGCAATATATTGTTCTCCCAAATGAACGATTATTGAATTGAGCCAATGAACACTGAGATTGGGATTTGACATTTTTTATCTTAGAACGGAGTACATTTAATATTTATAATTAAGTAAAAATGGTGCATTTTTATGTAAACACAGCATTTACAATATAGTTCCCCTGTGGTCTCTTTATTTATAACAAATAAAAGTAATGCAGTAGTATACATAGCTTTTGGATTGGATTTCTTGTTAATAATTATTTGGAGAATCCCCCTTTATTCATGAGCTTCAAATTCACAATGTCATAAAAGGCTGGATGGGATTGCTATGAGGAGCATATTTGCCCAGGATTAATCTTCCTATGGTAATGTGGGCATCTGCTGTAGATGAATAGAGCTATTTTATATGATACAGTCCTGCAAACTGTAGAAAGAAAGCCAAATCTGAATTGTATGGCATGATGACATACAAATTGAATAGACTTCCTAAAAATGTGGTTCAGTAATATTCAAACTCATTTGTGCCAAGAAGCCTCTCTTACTTTACACAGAGTGAAAACATCCTGGTGCAAGTTGGTTGGAATAAAAGCTGCTTGTGATAAAGTCCTTTTGAATTAATCTGATTTGTGGTCTGCTGTCTAGTAATATAACTGTCATGACCCTGTTGGAGTCTGAATCCGAGGAGGAAGCCAAACAGCTGACAGGGAGTGGGAGTGTGGCTCCGTTGGCTGTGGAAGAAACTGGGGAAGGGCAAAGTCCAGCTGGGCAGAGCAGGAAAGAGGTAGAACAAGGGAGAGGGAATTCAGAGGAAGAGAACACAGTGAGGAATGGAGAAGAGAGCAACATGGGTTGCATGGCTTACAACCACAGAGGGGAGGAAAGGGCCCTGATTCCCTTCATTAGCTGCAGCTGGGAACACAGTTTATAAAAAAGGCAAACTGCGTGTGGCAGGCTGTTGGGAGCAAACATGACTTTATCTTGTGTTGTCATGGCTTATCTGTGTTCCTGGCGTCTTCCCAACCGTGTGGGTTTTGCCAACCATGTGAGTTTTGCCGTGCCTTCCTGAAATTCTTGCTCCTGCTCTGCTAAATTAATTACTTCAGTTTGGCTTGTTTGGACTTTAAATTACAATTTGTGTTTACCCTGTTTTGGACTGAATTTTCTGCAGTCAAAGGCTGTTCCTGGGAGAATTTTTCTCCAGCCAGAAGGTAACCTGGATATTGAAGGCAAAGTTGGAGATAATAAAGGGACTCTTATTATTATCTGACTGTGTTGCCTTTGTGCCACGCCCCGGGTCATTACAATAACATTGCTCTAATACCAGTGGTGGGATTCAAATAATTTAACAACCAGTTCTCTGCCCTAATAACCAGCTGGGTGGGTGTGGGTGGCTGGGTGTGGCTGGATGGCTGTGGCCAGGGTGGACGTGGCCAGGTGGCATGACAGCACTCAGCCTTCTGCAGCACTCTGCCAGCCAAAATGGGGCACCGGGGTTAATTACAAAATGAGGGCTTTGTGACATCCAGATCCAACAAGCAAGGGGCGTGAACTGCACAGAAAATACACTTTTGTTTGCTTATGAAGAAATATCCCCAAAGTACACTAAATGTAGACTGACTTTTAGCTACACATCTCCCCAGCAAACAAAAGTTTTTGAAGCTCCAGATACAGAGAATTCATTTTAGGACAAGTAACCACAGTTTGCATGTTGGAGGTTCCTAAAGGAATGCTGGGAAACTCTGTATTTTAAAGAACATTTGAGAGAGGGGTACAGAATAGTCCTTCTCTGCCTGAGGCTATAGAGACCTATAGAGACAGTTTTGTGAAGCAACTGATCAATACTAACAGGGTAAGCCACTAGTGTATGAAAATAAGAGCAAACTCCACTCCCTTCTTGTACTGATGGTGTTACCTAGTTTGGTAATGAAAAATCTGCAAGAAAACCATCAAGTTCAGAGAGCACCAAGAAACCCACAGTTCAACCATGAACTACAAATATTATCTTCTCCCGTGAGCTGTTCAGAGCATCCAGTAGTGGGAGGTGCTTCAGTCTCTGCATGTCCAGGCTGGGCTTAATTTGTGGAACGCTCCTCCTTCTCCACGGGACTCCTCCCCAGCGTTCCCCAGTTTTGGCTCAGCCTCGTGAGGGATAGGCAGTGCTTTTTCATTACTCCTTGTCCGAAACAGAAGAATTTCTCTTTTCAGGTTTGGAGACAGTCAATTCGTCTTTCAGGTTCTCTCAACAAATTGCTTAACGATCTACCCACGCTGCCTTTTCCATCTGGCCGTCGATGATCGCTGTATCGGGAAGCACTTTTTGCGCCCTGAAGTGGAGGGAGGCTTCGGCTTAGTTCCACACTCCCCCAACCGCTAGCCCTGCCCTTGCCACAGCGATAGCCATGCCGTTTTAATAAACAAACGGCGTGGTTTTGTTTCTCTCGCTTGCAACCGAGTTGTATTGCTGTTTTCCCCCAGAATGCCACCTTGGGGTGAAGGGCTTAAACGCCTGGTTATTTTCACCCCTCCCAGCCGTTTAGTACTAAGGGAAAGTTGTCTGGAGCTAATCCCTTCTTACGGCAGGAGATTGCTGCTGGCGCACGAGCCAAAAATAATGGCCGGTCGCCATTTTGTTGTAGGCGGACCGCGTGGCTGTGCTGAGTGCGAATCTTCTGTAGACTGTGTGAGGTAGTTTCTTATTCCCGATCAGAGGATCTTTATTCAAAAACCCCAAGGAATTATTGCAACCTCATTTTAAACCATATTCAAGGCCATCTGTTATTCTTGTTGTTGGCTTAACCCTCACAGTTCTCCCTAACCAGCAGCACAACAGTGAGCACCTAGGCCAGTGTCTGCCTGTGCAGGGAAGCTGTTGAAGCCCTGTGATTAATACTTTGGCCTATTAGGCATTCTCAATTTGGCTGATTGGGATATCCAATTAAATTAGCTGTTATATTGATATAAAATTTACATACATATATACACTAATAATAATAATAGGAATAATAATGCTAGTAATAATATAATAATGCTAGTAATAATAATAATAAATATTATTATTGAGATACAACTCATATTAGAAGCTTATATATATACATATTTATATCTATTTTAAAAAGGGGGGGGATTTCGATTTCAGGGAACCTTGTCCACCCTTGGTCAGGTCCCTCGGTGTGCCAACCACCTATACAGCATAGTACTAAATAACGAGCATACTGTAAAATCTCTAATCAAAATGGCAGGTGGTAGTGGTTCCCAGACCTCAACCTCAAGGGTCAAGTCTAAATCTCAGCACAAATCTAAACAGACAAAAGGGAATTCTAAGGCCTCAGAAAAAGACGCCAACAGGCACCACAAGGCATTGGAAAGACAAATAGATAAAGTGCACATGGGAGGCACACAGGACCTCTCAAGCTTCTTCACCCCCCAGTCCAGTGCCGTCTTCCTCTTCCCACCCTCCTCCTCCCCTAGATCTCCCTCTCATCCAGGCGCAGCGTGGCTCCACAGAGTCAACACACCCAGTCAACTGGATCACCAACCATGCGAAGGGCACCTGAAGCAATGTTCACACCAACTGCTGGCAGTCTTCGACAGGACCAAACTCTTCCAGAAGTGCCAGAGAGGATGAAGGCCTGGATGGAGATGGCTATCCGTCAGGGAATCGCAGCAGGCCTACAACATGCGGTTCTGACCAGGGATCAGCCTCCACCGGCTGAGTATAATTCACAGTCAGTTCGATCATTGGCCAGGTCGGAGCAACACTATACCCAGGTACAGTTTCAAGAGGATATGCTCCTCCAAGGGCCGCAGGAGGAGGAGACAGAAGAGGTAGAGCACATTGATCCGATGGAACAGCTTGAATCGGGATCAGTACATGATAGTGACCTGGCCCTTTCAGAAGCGGACCCCTTAGAAAGAGGGATGTCTGAGGATGAGGACCTTGTTCCTGACCAACCTGTATTTACAGGCTTATTCTGCCCACAACTATTCAAATCACTATTGTTTAAGGCCAAAAACACTGCATGCCTGGACAAGCCGGCCCCTTCTACCATTCCAACTCCTTCAGAAGAGGGACCAGAAGATCTAATTTTCAGCCAACTGGTAGTCAGGGCAGATGTGACTCCAGTTCCTCACATGCTTGCGGACCTGGTACAGAAACAGTGGGCTTCTGCAGCAGTGTACCCTGCCCCCACAGGTTATGACAGGAAATACTTTAATTTGGCCCCTGATTTCTTAAAATTGTTGAATACTCCCGAGGTAGACAAACCTATTGTGGGATTAGCATCTTTGTCTTCCATTCCCAGTGAAGCGCTGGAGGGATTAAAGGTGGAGGAAAAACGGGCCGAGCTGGCCCTATGCAGGGCCCATCAGTCTGATGCATGGGCCAACAGAACAGCCACGGCCGCTTCCTTCTTTACCCATTCTTCTCTCAGATGGCTCCAGTTCTTATGGGAGCATGTCCCCAATTCCAACATTAGAGCACACCAAGACATTGCAAAACTTATTGCAACCACTGAATTCTCAGCTGACACAACCTTTCATGCAGTTAAGTTTTCAGCCAGAGCCATTACTTCACATGTCACAGCGTGACACTTACTATGGTTAAAACATTGGCAAGCAGATATTAAGCACAAATGCAAGCTGGCTTCATCTCCTCCTGTGAGAGACAGACTGTTTGGCCCTTCCCTTGATCCACTGCTTATCGAAACAAAAAGAAACTCAAAACAAAAAGAAAATTCTACCTTCCCTTTTTCGGAAGTCAGATTCTCCCTTTTGGAAGGGATCCTTTCGGCCCTTTTATCAGGGACCTTTCTCAACCAGATACCAGAGACTCCCATCTTTCCGACCAGGGCAGCAGCCAGAGAGGTCCGACTTCGGGGAGAGGAACCGAAGGGGTGGCCAGTCCAAGAGATCCTTTTGAGGAGCAGGAAATAGACCTTTCCGGCGTCCAAGATAACTCCATGGACCTGATTCCCATTGGTGGCCGCCCTAAATTATTTGTGGACCAATGGGGCTCCTCAACATCTGATTCCTAGGTCAGAGACACGATCAGATTCGGCCTTGTGCTAGAGTTTCAATCCACTCCCTCAGACTTCTTTGTGTCCTGCCCTCTTTCCAGAGATCTGGTTAAACGAAATCTTATGGAAACAGCTATCCAACACCTACTGGACATACGAGCCATCCAACCAGTAGCTACCGAACAACGAGGGCGAGGTTTCTATTCACATCTTTTCGTTGTTCCCAAAAGTTCAGGGGGGTGGAGAGCAATTTTAGATTTGAAACGTCTTAACCGATTCTTAGTATATCACAAGTTTAAAATGCACACCCTGCAATCCATCTTACTCGGCATCAGAAAAGGTGACGTCCTTACGTCCATAGATCTGATGGAGGCGTACTTACATATTCCTATTCGGCCTTCCCACAATAAATTTCTACGATTCTGTTACAAGAACCACCATTTCGAATATGTGGCTCTTCCTTTCGGACTAGCATCTGCCCCCAGGACTTTCACAAAGGTTCTTGCAGCTCTTGCTGCTCATCTCCGAGGTGTACCTGTACGACTTCAGTGTTACTTTGATGATATATTAATTTTGTCATCTTCCGTTCATCAAGCACTCAGAGATTCATCAAGCACTCAGAGATATTCAGACCACATTATAATCCCTACAACTACATGGGTTCTCAATCAGTTGGAAAAAGAGTCAATTAACACTATCGACTCGATTAATCCATCTGGGGGCAATCATAGATATGGTGGAAGGCAAAGTTTTCCTTTCACCAGATAGACAAAACAACATCCATCAATTAGTTAAGGAGATCAGAGTTCAAAAAAGGAGGAAATTGTTAAGGGACCAATGATTGCCTGGGCAAGAAATGTTGGTCATAATATAAATGTGGATGAGTGGGGAAAAACTTGGACCGAGAACTGGAAGCTGACTTTGTCGATGGCATTCAAAGAAAATCATTATAAAATGTTTTGTAGATGGCACTTAGTGCTGACACGACTGGCGAAAATGTATCCAACCTTGAAACCAGAATGCTGGAAGTGCAAACAAAAGAAAGGAATGTTTTTCCATATGCGGTGGCAATGTATAGAGGTCAAAAAATACTGGAAGAAAATACAGAGATGGCTTTTTGAGATTACAAAATATAAATTGAATTTAGAACCCAAAGCATTTTTATTAGGTTTGATCAAAGGGAATTTGAGTAAAGATAAAAAATACCTTATTGAACACATCTTAACTGCAGCAAGAATCACATTATCACAAAATTGGAAGAGTGATAAAATACCACCAGATGAAGTTTTGATTTAAAAAAATGGACTGTGCTGAACTAGATAAATTCACTATGGAACTGAAAGGCAAAGAGAATCGAGAATACTATGCGACATGGGAGAAGTGGTACGAATGGGTGAAGGATAAGGATAAAAATAATGTATAGTCACAAAATAAAATAAGAAATGTATATACAATGACACAATAACTGTTAATAGATTTTTGTATTTTTTGTTTTTAAAGAATAAATATTAAAAAAAAAGAGTTCAAAAAAGGGTACCCCCTAGCTGACCTATCAAAATTGTTAGGCAAGATGATCTCATGTATATCTATTATTCCTTGGGCCCACCTCCACACTAGATCCCTCCATTGGTTCCTGCTCCTGTACCAGCGATCTGGCCGAAGCAACTCCAAATACAAGGTCAGGGTTCCATCAAAGGTTCCATCTCTCCACTGGTGGACCAGACCAGTCATAAACAGAGGTTGTCTCTTCAAAGAGCCCCACAGACTTACCATCACCACCGATGCCAGCCTGTTTGGATGGAGAGCTCACTTTCAGTCGCTCACAGCCCAAGGCCGCTGGTCCTCCATAGAACAGTCATGCAGCAAAAGCTGGCTGGAGCTTCGAGCCGTATACCTGGCTCTCCGCAGCTTCCTTCCACAGGTACGCAATCAACATATATTAATATTGACCGACAATGTAACAGCAAAAGCTCACATAAACGGGGGCACACAGTCGAAACACCTCATGCGGGAAGCAGCGTGGTTGTGTCATTGGGCGGAGAGCAACCTACTTTCCATCAGAGCAGAGCACATTTTGGGACTGTCTAATACACAGGCAGACTGGCTAAGCAGGGCCACGATCGATGAATCGGAGTGGCGCCTCCATCCGACCCTCTTTCAAGAGGCAGTCAGGACATTTGGACAGCCGGTAGTAGACCTGTTCGCTTCCCCCCTCAACGCTTAGCTCCCAAGATTTTTCTCCAGGTACCCCACGGCGCTCTGCTGCCGTTGGCCCCCGGGACTTCAGTACGCATTCCCACCACTTCCACTGCTTCCCAAGGTCATCCAGAAACTGCTAGATGAGAGGGCGGAGCTGTTTCTAGTAGCTCCTTACTGGCCCAGACGGCCATGGTTTGCAGACCTCCACAGCCTATCCATATCAATACCATGGAGAATTCCGCTGGAAAGGGTCTTGCTAACCCAGGGACCCCTTCAACATCCGGACCCTCAATGGTTGCACCTGATCGTCTGGAGGTTGAGCAGAGTCGTCTGAAGAGCGAAAAGTTTTCCAACAGTTATCGCCACCATCCAAGCCACCAGATGCCCCTCAACAACTCGCATTTACAATGCCACGTGGTCCAGTTTCTGCAAATGGTGTATCAAGTCTCAAATTGATCCAATCTCTCCATCTGTGGCTCAAATCCTAGAGTTCTTACAAGAGGGGCTTGACAAGGGATTATCACCTAATACGTTAAAAAGACAGGTGGCGGCCTTGGCATCAGTTATCACTTGTGAAGGTCTACTATCTTTCCCATCACCCACGCATACAGAGTTTCCTTTGAGGAGCCACAAATTTATACCCGCCAGCGGTTCTCCGTTATCCCACCTGGGACCTTAACAAGGTACCAGGTGCACTCACTAAGTGCCCTTTCGAACCCTTGAAATCATCAAGTCTCCAATTTCTGATGTAGAAAATAGTTTTCCTCGTAGCGATCACTTCCGCTCGTCGTATTTTGGAACTTGCAGCTTTGTCAATCAGACAAGATCTTTGTGTCTTCCATTCTGACCGGGTGGTCCTTCATCCTGATCCTACGTTTATACCCAAAATTAACTTGGCTTTTCATAGGGCACAAGAGCTGATACTTCCTAATTTTTGTCCCAGACCATCCCAAGGGTTGGAACTACAATGGCATCGGCTTGATGTGAGGTGAGCATTGTGAATATATATTCATCGCACAGCGACTTTCATAAAAATGGAAGCCTTATTTGTGTCATTTCAGCCCAACACTCAGGGATGCAAGATCTCATATTCTACAATAGGCCGTTGGCTACGGGCCGCGATAGCGAAAACGTGTCAGACTCAATCACTACAGGTGCCCAGGGGCATAACAGCTCATTCAACAAGGAGCGCCGCAATATCGGCAGCGTGGGCCACACAGGCACCAATAACTGAAATTTGTCAAGCCGCAACCCGGGCCTCTCCATCGCCCTTCATTAGGCATTATAAAATAGATGTGTTTGCATCCGCTTGGCAGAAGAATTCTGCAACGGGTCCACAGGGACCAGGAGGAGATTCCAAGCCAGACGGAGTCCCTCCCGTAGGACAGGCCAAGCTTTGGTATGTCCCACTACTGGATGCTCTGAACAGCTCATGGGAGAAAGGGCGTTGGTACTTACCTGACACTCCCGTTCTCTTTGAGCCGTGAAGAGCATCCAGCCCCACCCTTTTTCTGTCTGGTGGGGTCCTGTTTCAGCCAACGAATTGTTAGGGCATTGAGGATGAGGGTGTTTATTTCTCTCATCTTCGCCAAAACTGGGGAACACTGGGAAGGAGTCCCGTGGAAGAGGTGGAGCGTTCTACAAATTAAGCCCAGCCTAGACATGCAGAGACTGAAGCACCTCCCACTACTGGATGCTCTTCACAGTTCAAAGAGAACGGGCGTGTCAGGTAGGTACCAACACCCTTTCTATCGATAAACAATGGAGGGACTCAGAGTCGCATTATATGAGATGGTTCCCAGTTATAAATTTTATTCTAAATTTTGAAATGCTTTCTGTAAACAATGTAAAATTGTAATGGCTGAATATTTGATCTTTCATACATAAAAAAAATACAAACCTAAGGGATAAACAAACGGATTTGAAAAAAGAAAAGGCTCAAGAAAAAAAAAGAGTGAAAGTGTAAGAAAGAAAGGAAAAGAAGGAAAACTGAAAAAGAATGACTTCTAACTTTCTTTGGTATGGATATAAGTAAAAAAATATATCAAACTCTTACTCTAAGATTAACATTTGCCTACATTATTTCCATAATCCCTTATTTAATCATTAAAGCCCAGATCAAGTTTTAATTTCAGTTCTCACAAAAAGTCCAGTAATGGTTCATATCGTTTTAATCACTATTTTTTTTAATGAAACCACAACTGATTTATTTAATTACACCGAAAAAATAAATAAAACAGGAATGAAAAATTCTAAGCTCTAGTGTAGACCCATGCTTCCCAATTTTGGCAACTTTAAGGTGCATGGACTTCAGTTCCCAGAATTTCCCAGACAGCATGAAGTTCACCCATCTTAAACTTGCTAAGACTGAAAAAAGCTGATCTACAGATAGGGATTTTTCCATTCCAATTTTACTGGATCGTACTTATGAGCAATCATAATGCAAAATCTCCATTCTCAACTCCCCCCACAGTTACGATCATGCAAAATCCCCATTCCCAACCCACCCTAGAGCAGGGGTTTTGGGCCTGGAAGGTCTCTTGCACCGTCTTGGAAGCCAAAATGGGGCACTGAAGGGGGGGGACTCCTAGGAGGGAAGGGGTGCACAGGGCCAGCTAGAGGTCAGATTAGCTGGTTCTCCAAACTGGGCAAAAAGTTAACAACCAGTTCATTTGAACCAGTGAGAACCAGCTGAATCCCACCTCTGTCTAATACTGTTGTAATTTATTTAGGTAATTCACATTGTTTTCAATATCAGGGTTAATACTGAAAATGTAGCACAGACAGAATTAGAAAAGTAAATATTGAAATGGAAGCAGTTAAGGTCCTTCAGCTAGTTAAGCAAGATTGTTTTTGTACATATTTTGTCAGCTTCTAATGTAACTAATGTTATAGTTTTGAAATATAATAAAATCATTTTTTTTGTCTAGACACGACATCAACGTGGTGATAGCCATCCATTAACTCTAGAAGAAATATTAGATGAAACACAGCACTTAGATATTGGACTGAAGCAGAAACAGTGGTTAATGAGTGAGGTAATAAAAGTAGCTATTAAGGATACTAGTTTAAATAAATGTGATGTTCAAATAATAAATAACAATTTAATAATAAGTTGTTACCAAGTCTCATGCCCAAACCTGGCAATGAAGTATCAAATATAAGTGTGTTGCTTTCTGGTTATACAATTTCTATATGTTATTTAACTTTTAATGTTACTTTGCCCTAAAAAATTGTTTTCTCAGCATACTGTATATACTGTCAACAAATTACATGAAAAAAATACATTACAAGATTTGTCAAGAAATAGAAACTTCATAAACTTTTATTTGTATGGTATTATATATAAATTGTTTTTAATGTTGAAATTGTATAAACAAATAGCAGTGAAGACCATTAAATATGCCTGCATGTGTGTTTGTGTGTGTATCTGTCTAGCTATCTATGTATACACACACACACACACACACACACATGCACATAACATACACACACTTTGTATTCTCATATATTTTTGTATGATTATGATGTTTTCCAAGTGTAAAATATTTTATGCTTTTTTAAATTAAAATTCAGTATTTTATTTTCACACTTGCTAAAAATAAAGATTAGAATTTAAAATATTTAAAAAATATTTAAGTTAAATTAATACATCTAATAATAAAGTAAAATGTGAAAAGAGACTTATTTAAAGTAGATAGTAGTACTTACTCCTACACTCAGTGATTGACTAATAAATGAGACAGATAGATACAGCAAAATATGCTATTCTAAGGAGACTGATCAGAGGTGATTTATATAGACATGCCCCAGGTAGATGTTTTTTTTTGTCAAAATGTATAGAAAATAGTATGCTATTTCCTATCAACTGAGTTCTTTTTGTTTTGTTTTCATTATAGGCTCTTGTCAGCAATCCTAAAATAGAAGTTATAGATGGAAAATATGCTTTCAAGCCTAAGTATAACTTAAAAGATAAAAAGGCCCTGTTGAGGCTTTTGGATAAGCATGATCAACGAGGATTAGGAGGAATTCTTTTGGAAGATATTGAGGAAGGTCTTCCTAATGCACAAAAAGCAATTAAGGTAAGCAATGCTTATCATTGCATTTTTCACGTTTGTTAACTGGTTACAAGGCATTTGGATTATCAACATCTCTTTCCATTATAATGTAGAGCAACTTTTCTTTTTTAAAATCCTGGTGTCAAATTCACAGGTCTCTTCTTGAACAATGTGGCAGCTTTTGAATCTGGAAAAGAATAGGTCTTTGAATTTCTTTGAATGTATTTATTTATTTATCAAATTTATTATGGTCATTAACCAGCACAAGAAAATGGATATTAAAATATTCAAAATGCCAAAAACTAAATTAACAATATCAGGATAGTTCAGAAAAATACATACAGGCCCAAAATTGTCTAAAAGACAATATTAAATCAGAATACCCTAAAAGGCTTCATCAGGTTGCACATATACAACAAGAAGAATTTAAAATTAGCAATCTGGGTATTATAAAGTTGGATTATCAGTATAAAATACAAATAAAAAACCTCTCTTTTTACCACATGAATCCCTTAATTCAGGGTAGAATCGGGCAACTGAATGGAGCTGAGTGTTTACTGGTCGGATGCCATTCCTGACGCCAATGGAGTTTGCAGCAGATATTTTTTTCTTTGTTCCCTAGAGAAGAGAAATATCTACTGCTATCTAGGATTGAATTCTCAACCTTCCAAATGGAAGGTGAGCCATCTTCACTACTAGGCCACCATGCCATTCATCTGTATTTTAAAAAACCCCATTGTATAGGTATATGTATTTGTATAGTTTAATATATTTTGTGGTGGCACAGTGGTTAGAATGCACACTGCATGGCTAACTCACTGCTCACTCCAGGAGTACAATTCTTTTTCCCCCCATTTTTTTTAATTTCAATCTACATATAACAACAATACATTAACAGTGTGGCATCAATATATCATACATCTCATTGCATATATTCATATTAATTCATACTTCTTCAATATTTATTTTCAACCTTATTCTCTCCAAATGCCTACCACCATATCAGTTCAACATACCTAGTAATTCCATTATTCAGTTTTCTCCCTGTTTTGATTTTATTTTATTTTAAATAAAAAATTCTCAGGTTTCACATCTCAACACAAACATGATCATAGTTACCTATTCATTTTATTTGTTTAATTTCATATTATGTCATCCTTATTGTTAAATATTAAGCTTATCTTATCCAATCCCAATTCAAGTTCTCTTATTTTATAATATTATCTAAAATTCTCATCTCAATTCTATGTTCATTTATTCAATTCCAAATCCTAATACCGTGTTTCTCCAACAATACGACCTCCCCCAATAGGAAGACCCAGCATGTTTTCTAGGCATAAAATGAAATTAAGCCCCTCCCTCCAAATTTAGGCCTATTTTAAAACATGCAAAATGGGGGGAAGGGCGGGGGGACTTGCCGTTAGGAGCGCCCCGTGGGCAGCAATTCCTCGCCACCAGCTGCTCCTAATGGGCGATCATGGCAGAGCGCGGAGAGCTCCCTACTCCTGCCAAGCACCTTTGCAGCAGACCCAAGACCTTCAGCGCCCGTCACTATTGATTTCCCTTCTGCCCATGCCGCCGCTGCGTTTGGAGCTGCCACTTACACGTTTGGAGCACCACTGCTGTTTGGAGCACCGCTGCCGTTGGAGCTGCCGCTGCTGCATTTGGAGCTGCGCTTGCATTTGGAGCTGCCGCTGTTTGCATTTGGAGCTGCCGCTTCCATGTTTGGAGCACTGCCGCGCATTTGTTTGGAAGCACTGTTTGGCACTGCTGTTTGGAGTTGCCATATCTGCATTTGGAGCTGCCGCCGCGTTTGGAGCTGCCGCTTCCACGTTTGGAGCACTGTCGCTGTTTGGAGCACCACCGCCATTTGGGGCGCCACTGCCGCTCCAAACATGGTGGCAGCTCCAAACGCAGGGAATGGCAGCTCCAAACATGACGGCGGTGTGCTCCCAAATGGTGGCGGCACTCCAAATGGCAGCGGAACTCCAAACAGGGAAGTGGCAGCTCCAAACGTGGCGGCGGTGCTCCAAATGGTGGCGGCACTCCAAATGGCAGCGGTACTCCAAACACGGAAGCAGCAGCTCCAAACATGGCGGCGGAATGGGCAGAAGGGAAAGCAACAGCGGCGGGTGCCAAAGGTCTTGGGTCTGCAGCAGAGGTGTTTGGTGGGAGCTCTCTGCGCTTTGCCATGATCACCCATTAGGAGCGGCTGGTGGCGAGGCTGCCCGCGGGGCGCTCTAGATGAGGATCCAAGGGAGGGAATTAAGTCACCCACGAAAAGACGGCCTAGCCATTTTTTCGGGGCTCAAAAAAATATAAGACCTGGCCTTATTTTATGAGAAACACGGTATATCTCCTTCCATTTTTCTTAGTATATTCTCATATCTTATTTTTCAATGTTATCTAAAATTCTCATCTCCTTTCTATTGTCATTTCTCATATTTTTTTCTGTCACATTTGTCATTTTATCAATCCTTATCTGTAAATATAATTGTCCCCTCTAGTTAATAATTCGAGCTAACCACCTTCATTCTTCCTTAATATCAATCTCCCTATCTAGTATAAAAACACAAATATATATATTTTTCTCAGATTCCGCATTATATTTTCTCTATAAATCATCTATACATTACAAAATGTTATTTTCAATATATTCTTATACATCCCAACACATGGCTTTGTGGAATCCCCTTATCTCTTTTTTTTTTTCACCCATTATCTCTCACTCATTGAACAGTGTACCTTCTTTTCATCCTTGTTTGTTTCCTGTTCCTCTTTATTTTCTGGTCCTTTCTCTTAATCCCCTTTTTCCCCATTCTTATTCCCCTCCTTTTCTCATTCCAGTTATTAAACTTTTCTCTCCTTTTGATTTTCCTTTTGCACTTCCTTTTTCTGCTTTTTCCTTCTCTCTTTAGCCAGTTTCTGAACATCCCATCAGACCACACATTTTTAATTCTAATTCCTTTTCCCCCCTGCTTAAATGATTGTTGTTCGTTTTGTCCTTCTAAGTTGGCTTCTTCTTTATAAAACTCCTCCTCTGGTTTATTATGTTCTTGTGTATGCTGAGTCACCATTTCTAATTTCTGTAGTACATAATTACACATTTCAAGTTTGATTTTTATCATGTCCCTTCTATCTTGCATATCCGATCTTATATCTTGTGAGTCCAGTCTTATATCAACAAGTAGCTCCTCCATTATATCTTCTCCTTTTTTCTTTTTCTTTCCTCTTCCTTAATAGCTGAAATCCTATTCTTTCGTAGATATATTCAATCCCAGAGTCCAGTATATTATTTCAGCCAATATCTTTTGAGTTTATTTTCAACAATTCATACTCTTGAGTCTTTATTCCGAATCCTCTAATTGGCCTCTCAACTGTTTCCCAAATTACTGGCAGTAGTAAAGTTCCTTTTATTTTCTTTCAAATTCCAAATTTCAAAGTCTCATTTTAAAACATACTAAAATTTTCCTGTACCATCAGGTGGCGGTCTTGAGTCTTTTTCTTTTTAACTTTCTTTGTTGAATATAATATTTTTATTAAGTTCACTAATTTCAATCATTAGCTATTCTTTTCAACACACTCAATTCTAGCATTTAATTATGCCCTTTAAGTGCCCACAGTTCAATATCTGTCCAGTTTAATTTTTAAACCTTTGTTGTGTTAATGTATTTTCCTTTAAATTTCTCCTCCAGATTAGTCCAATAGAATAGTCAAATCCAAATTTAAAGACCCATTTTCTTTCTCACTTTCTCTGGTTGCCGCTTCCACACACTTTCCTCCAAAATAGCCCTTTAATTTGATACCAGTGTACCTCAAAAACGATGTCCTTTGCTGGTTCACACTCTGCTCGCTACTTCTCTGTCCAGCACAAAACTTAGTTTCCCGGAATGTTCTTTGTCTTCGTGGTGGCCATTTTAAGACCACCGCTGCAGCTTGCCTTTGGGAGGGATTTTCCTGTCAGGGAGGGGAGTTGAGGCTTCCCTCGACCCTCCAGGCAATTTCCCCCTTCTTCATGACCCCACCAGGGTGGCTCCGGTCCCGATTGGGACCCTCCAGTAAATGAGTTTGGGCGAAACCGCACATGATCTCAGATTCTGTAACAACACCAACGAGGAACAAACCGGAAGTCCAGGAGTACAATTCTGAGCGGCTCAAGATGGACTCAGCCTTCCATCCTTCTGAGGTCCTAGTTTGTTGGAGGCAATATGCTGACTCTATGAACCGCTGAGAGAGAGCTGTAAAGCAATGTGAAGTGGTATATAAATCTAAGTGGCTATTGCTATATTTACATGTTTGTATCAGTTTAAAATATAAATAACTATACATATACACACATATGCATTCATTCTTTTTCTCCCTCTGTCTCTCTCTTAAACACACACACACACACACACACACACACACAGATACATATGTGTTCATAAATGAAGTAATAACATTATCCAAAATGGATTTAAGAATTATAAATGTATCTTACAAACCCTTGTCACACCTGAGAAAATGTAGTATAATAGCTGACATAGCATGTTCACCTCAATGTCAATGGTTAATATTAAGACTGAGCCATTTCTGGCTATTCATATCAGGCAAGTTAATTTTTTATTATTCTTTGCTTGGTTTACATGTTATTTCATGATTGATGTCAAAAAAATAGAAGTTGCTTATAGTGTTGATTATTGATCCTGTTTTTCTAATCAGGAATGAAGTAATTGGAGTAATTACTGGCAATACCAAAGAAATGCTGGAAGAAATTTATGTAGCTGCCTATCTCATGAGAAATGACTCTGGCTAGCATACAGTAGTTACTAAAAAGAACACATATATAAAAAAGACACTTAAAATAGAAAAATCAGCATTAAATTGGAAATGACTGAAATTGCAGCTATTGCAATTATCATTTTATCAAATCAGTGTTACACTGCTAAGCTATATACATCTTGTCAAAAGATGTATTTAATTCAGTGAAATTTACATCCAAATAATTTAGCAGCATAGTGTAAATGTAGCAAATTTGCAAATGGAAAACTGATGCTGACAGTAATTCCTTAGGATTTCTATAGTTGACAAGTTCCTCCTAGTGGCTGCAAAAGTTTCTGAATTTTGGCTTTTCACATCTAAGATGCATTATTATTTTTGATTAAAGCCAAAAACTTAGGATAACACGTTCTTTCACAAAATGATAGGTATTGAATTGTATTTTTGTACATATTTGCTCACTTAGATTATTTGGCATTGAGAGAGCATTGACTAATTTACATAATAGAAACTGTTTCATAAAAATTTATGAGGAGAAATTTTTACTTAATTTTTAAAAACATATTTCTAAATTAGTTGTTCCCCTGTGGCACAGTTTCTCACTGCCACATGAAGCTATTACACATACTCAAAGGGTAACTGACAAGGCAGTTAATTACTCTTTTGTTGTCCAGTATAGCAAGGGAAGAATTAGCTCCTTCTGGAGCCAATCTTTGCTAATAGTCTTGATATCTATTATCTATTCTTCTAGAGATAATGGCAAAACTATGTTACATAATAAGTTTTTTCAGAACTTAAAGCAAACAGTAAGTCACTTTAATAGTTACTTTTTACTAATTTGCTAATCTGTTTTTAGTAGGGGAGAGGCCCAGGTTCTAGCCCATCCTCAGCCATGCAACCTAATTGGATGGCTTTGGATCAGTCTTCCTCATAGAGAGAAAATAAATAAGAGGAAGAAATATAAGGTATATCATCCTGAGTAGGATAGAAATCAAATAAACAATAAAAATGTGTAAATATAATGGAGAAATTATGACCACAGTATTTTCATCCAATCTGCCATAAAATGCTTGCAAATGATACAGATTTGTTACTTGTATACATGGAGCAAATCAACTGCAGGTTTCCATTTCAGTCTGATTCTAAAATGGGCTTTGAGTTCTGAACATATAACTATATTTGCAGACTCAGTTGTACGAAATCTTCACATTCTGGAAATTACAGTTGATATACACCTACCATTCTGTATTTATAATTGAGGCAGGCTTTAGGAGACCAAATCATCTTTGTTACCCGTCCTGATAAGAAGAAAATCCTATTCTACAATGATAAAAGCTGTCAATTTACAGTGGATGAAGGTAGGTTTTATCATTCAACTTTGCATTTTTGTCACAAATATATATATTTTAAATGTGCTAATTTTATTGTTTGAAATGCAAAAAATATTCTTTGGTTGTGTTAAAATTTAATAAATTGAATTTGAATATGCTACCTAAATAGTCTACTTTTCCTTAAGTTCTGTGGGGAGATACGATGTTATATTATGTTATCCTCCCATATTCTGAGTTGTACAGGTAGTCCTCAATTTACGAACACAATTGAGCCCAAAATTTATGTTGCCAAGTGAGAAATTTGTTAAGTGAGTTTTGCCCCATTTTATGACTTTTCTTATCACATTTGTTAAGTGTATCACTGTAGTTGTTAAGTTAGTAACATGGTTGTAAAGTGAATCCGGCTTCCCCATTGACTTTGCTTGTCAGAAGGTTGCAAAAGATGATCACATGATCCTAGGACACTGCAACCATCATAAATATGAACCAGTTGTCAAGCATCTGAATGTAAATCATGTGACCGTGGGGATGCTGCAATGGTCATAAGTGTGAAAAATATAAGTCACTTTTTAGTGCCATTGTAACTTCAAATGATCACTAAATGAACTGTTATAAGTCAAGGACTATCTGAAAATCGGTGTTCTTGATGAGCCAGTTTCCAATGTCTGAATACCCTTTATTCTTTATGAAGAAATCACTAACTGCCAAAGTCAAACTGACAGATCTTTGATTCTTTTATTTGATTTTCTAAAATTTCTAAGTCTTGATCTAGGAATTATAATTTATTTTCTTCCCTTTGAGTAAAACTTGTATTTCACCTAAATTGTTTAAACAAATGTTCTGAATTTCAATTAGATTATTTTCTTCCTTTGATCCCCAAAAACATCAGTGAGTCTAACTTTTTTGCTTTGTCCCTCCTTAACTGAAGTATAATGATTTATATTGCATTCAAGAAGGGAAACGTACTGTCTTTTTTGGTATAAGGATGGCTGTAAGGATGTTAACTGTATCCTATAGAATATAACCAAAATAGAAAAGAAAAAGGCAGGAATCTAAAATAGCTCAATAAAGACTGAGGAAGGATGATCAGCAAGAACAGATGGATAACTTGTGAAAGTTTTCTGCTCATCAAGTTATTTTGTGGTGAGAAGGAATAAAAACAGTTTCTACCAGAAGTAGTTGGAATTTTTAACAGAAAAAGACAGCCAATGAGTGATGGGAGGTAGGAAAAGGGGAAACTATAGTGACAGACAATAAAACAGAATGACCTGTCTCTGGAACAGAAGCTTGTTTTACATTATAACATTTTGTTGTACTGCCCTGCTTGCTTGTGTTCAGAATGTATACAGGTCAGGGTTAATAACCACAACTAATAACAACAATTGAGTCCAAAATTTCTGTTTTTGTAAGTGAGAACAGTTGCCCCATTTTACAGTTTCTCTTGCCAGTTGTTAAGTGAATCACTGCAGTTTAATAAGGGTTGTCAAGTGAGTTTTGCTTGTCAGAAAGACAAAAGGTGATCACATGAGCCCAGGACACTGTAATTGTCATATTTATGATAGTTCCAAGCGTTTAAATTTTGATCATGTGAGCATGGCGATGCTGCAATAATCATGTGAAAAACAGTCTTATAAGTCACTTTTTTCAGTGTTGTTGTAACTTCGAGAAGTCATTAAACAAACTGTGGTAAGTTGAATAGTAATGCTTGCTTATTTGTTTGTTTGTTTTTTGCTTATTATCTTACTTTTCCTGTAAAGAAGTCAATATATGGGACCACATCATTTTACTCTCAAGATTGGACTTGAGAAAAAGTAACTGGTCTAAAATCATATAGTGAGCTTTTTAATCGTGTGGAAACTTGAGTCTGGATACTGAAGACCTATTTTTCCCTCAGGCATTGGATCAAGAAGTTAGACGAACCATTTAGATGGTGGTGCTACTATTTATGTAAATATATGAGCTGCCCAATCATGGCTTATCATTTTTATTGTTGGATTGTAGCTGCCTAGAGTTGCATGGTGAATGGGAGGCTATTCAAATTGAATTAATATTTAATAATTAACAAAATAATACATTTTCAGATTAATTTAAAACTATGCTATCTAATGAATATCACAGTGAAGGTAGGAAGGTCCTTAAATTGAGCTCTAGATGGCAGTGTTATCTTACAGGTCCTCTGTGTTGCCTGTATAGTTATTTGATTTTTAGTATTTACATTTTATATTTAATTATTTTTATTTACTTGACATATTTTCATGGTGATTTATAAAATACATTTTCTAGTTAATTTATATTTTAAATAGTCACTAATGTCATTTTATATATACACACTGTTAAATCTGAGCTCATGGTGACTAGGCAGCTAAGGGATCTTGAAGGTGAGGTAAATAATATTGCATGGGAAGATTTAAATTCTCTTAGTCAATTTCTGATGATGAATCCTAAAGAAGAGGAGCTACTACAATTTTTTCATGGTTCATAATTAAATCCAACATCTTTCTGAAATTTGAACACATGCTTAGGGAGGCACATAAAATTTGACTGGAGTTGCCAAACTTTTGCACGCAATTTATAAATCTGTAGGTGTGTTCCATTGTAAAGGATTATTAAGAAAAGCATGAAGATTAGAACTGCCTTTTCTAATGTGCCTTTTTTATAAACATGCAGGGCAAATACATTTTGAAAGTATGGTTGTTCAGAAAAGGCTATCTATGTGAAGGTTAGAGAAAAAAATGCATTGGGACTCTTTATGAAAATGATTACAGGGAGAATTAATTATGCATAGAGTGGATGTAACAGCAGGATTGAGCCCACAGTCTAAGAGATTTAAGATCTCAGAATGCATTTCCCCAAAACACTCTGGGATTATACACACTGACTCCATTTTCTGGGCTGGAATTAGTGCTGTTACCACCCATCTTCTTGGGAAATTCCTTCATTTAATATCTTCCCCACTGGCCCCAGCATGTGAGGCAGATAAGGAGTCCATAGTCTATTAATGTCTGGCAAAGGGAAGAAAAATTCAAAGCACCATTAAAAGAATTTCACATAAAAAACCATCAATGAGACTATACATTTGGGACAGATCCAAGGTGTGAAGGACATGCTGCTCAGTTTCCAATATATTATATCTATAAATAACTGGTTGCATTGATATAATGAAGTTCACAGACAATAGTTTTCAAAGACCAATCAAGTTATTAACTTGTATACAGATAAACTATCTTATTACAGACTCTTGGCTAAAACATTCCCCTATACCCTAAAGGCAAACAGAATTTTACTTTGCTTCCATGGAATTCAAGCAAGGTCAATGGAAAAGCCAGAAGGAGGTTGCAACTTTGCCCGTGCAACTTGCTCCCGCTCCTACCACTTTTTCTCATGAGGATCCCCCAGGTGGCATGGGGATCTCATATTCTGTAAGCCCCGCCTATGGCACTTACCCACTTGTAGGTATACTATTGTACCTGCCCCTGCATCTATGTAGTACCTGCCCACAACACCTTGCCATCCATTTATCGCTCTTGTCCACCTTCTTATAGCTTTTGCTTGCTGACCTGCTTGCCTGGGAGAAATTTTCCGCAGCATAACGGAGCACTTCCTGATTTCATGTCTCTTCCCACATTGTGTTCATATAGGGTCCTCACTTAACAACTACACAGTCTTTATTAAATGATGGCAACTGGGATTGCCATCATTAAGCAATATGGCCACATGATGTTGCACTTTAGCGATAGAAATTCCAGTCCCAATTGCCTTCATAACCCAAGGACTATCTGTATCCTTGTGCCTTTTCTGCCCCTTGCTGATGATGCTTTGGTGATCTTAACAGAAAGTAAGCACATACTGTCCATGCTTACTGCTGTATGTGTATAAATAGTTTCTGCAGAAAGTTGTGCTGAATGCAGGATTGCTTGTAAGAACTGATATGATTTGAGCACTGGTGATAAATTCCAGGGTCTGGGAAAGTCAAGGATAACGCTATTACTCTCATATTTGTTTTTTGTTTTTAATTTCTGCAGATCCTTCTCTCTTTTGCCTCCTAATAATGATTCTTCTATATTACACTTCATTTCAGTTTTTTGATTTGTTATCTGACACAGTCAAATGACTCTATTCATCCCTTCTCATGCTGTCTGTAGAATCTCCCCTTTTTCTTCCTTGGCATATGAATGTTATTGATATGAAAGATGGAACATTTTTCAAAAATGTTTCTACATGGATTATTTTTATCCCCAACCCAAAGTCCAAAAAAGGAAAAGGAGGGACTTATTTGCTACAAGAAATGTTGAGGAATTTTGATTTGGTTTAATAAATAAACGGATTTTATTATATGGGAGACCATCCAAAGGAGCTCATAACTGTTTCCCTAACTTTTTATATAATGGTTTTGCAACCTGGTTCTAGTTCCAAATTGGCCCAAAAGAAGCACTACACTTCTAGAACATAAAAAAACATAATATACCTTGTGTGTGGTATTTTACCATTTTGGCATTCATTTTTTCTTGCTTGTCAAAAAAGGAAAGGAAAACCTTACCTTGTGAATTTCTCTTTTTGTACATTTGGTGGCATTCTTTCTATATCAATCAGTGCATGTCTTACAATAAGTGCTAGAAAGCCCTCCTATATATGCCTGAAAAGGTAACTCTCTGTTAAGTAATATTTTTTTGAACTATTGCACATATTGGGAAGTTTGAGAACAAGTCATAGATGCTGTTAAAAAATAGCTATAATGGAAGTACTACCTATTCAAAAATGGCTTTTAAATCGTAAATTTGGGATTAAAAGAGAAGTAATTTTCTTAAAAACATGACTGAGGCACGATCTGATTTCCAAAGTACAAAATTGCTTTTTCAACCTATTTTCTGTTTAGCAAATGAAACTCAGAAACAAGTAAATTTGCTAAGAAGCCAAGTGCAAAAAGTACAGCCTATATACCCCAAACGCCATCTTGCATATCTTCTCAAAAGCACAATAAAACACTGATTTCACAGATGTCAAATTATCAATGCATATATTCATTAATGCCACATACCATGAATAAAGTTTATCACATGCAAAACATGCACTGCATTGAAGCAATAAAAGTTGGCCTACATTTTAAATAATATTAATGCATGGCATATCAAAAGCATTACTCGTTTCCCACAACCTCCTCCAGCATCCCTAGGGCAGTCCTTATTGGGCCATCTCATATCTCCCTAGCTAAACAAACGTTGGAGTGTAACTACCATTCATTTTGATATTATAAGAATGGGTTGGAGCATCATTTCTTTGTTTTTATTTATTTACCTTAAATCACAGTATTTAGAAATGCTTAGAAATAGATAAGGAATCACTAGAAAGAAAAATGGTATAAACATTCATCATTCTGCTTCAGATTAATTATCATTACTATTTTCCTGCAGTGTGCAATACCTGGGGGGAGTGAGGGGAGGAATCTTCCACTAACCTCATATTTAGCTTTTTTTATTAATGTTTGAATTTTGTTTGCACAAAAACCTAATAAGATAATGTTGGGATATAGGGGGAGGTTAAAAATAGAAAGGTGAACATTCATATTAAGCAAAAGACAATACTTGATTGTACAGTATCTATTTTTTTCCCTTTGGGAAAAATATGTTGAGGGAATCCCTTTTTCCATAATTGACAAATGAGTAACTAAATGAGATATCTTTCTTCTTTTCTTGTGTCATTTAAGGAAATGAAGGTTATAAACCTGGGAACTGTAAAGAATCTTTGAGCGCCTCTTTCTTTTACTTAATTTCGCAGTCTCCTTTTCCTGAAAACAAGTGGGACTCTGATCATCCAGAACTTTGTTAGTTACTACACAAAAATTTAAATCAGTGAAAAGAAAGTTTGCTTTTCTGCTCCCTCTTTGAAATACTCACAATTAGATCAGGTAGCAGGTACACTTATTTCATAATTGGGCTACTTCCTATTATATGCATTTTTTTCTTTTAAAAATCAATTTAAAGCGTATCATAAATATCCATTTGTAGGGTTTTGTTGTTTTTACTTCAATAGTTAAAGGACTGACATGGAATCTTTTACCCTCCCTCTAGAAACATAAACTTGAGGTTTCTGGGCCAATGCTTTTTTCCTGCAATTAGGGTTAATCAGCCAAGTACTATGGGAAGGTTTTAGAGAGAAAAAATGCTTAAATAAATGTGATATAGTTGAAAATACGGATGTGTAGCAAACAAGATTTTATTGAGCTACCTCTGGCCTCTAAGCATTAAGTAGAGTTTGGCTTAATCAAAATGCTTAATTGGGTAAGTTGAGAACAACCTGAAGTTGCTAATGTTTTGACTTTAGAGTTAAATACTGTAGACTTTTTACTGAGACTTTTACATCTTGCTTATTCCATAATGGTAGTATGTAAGATCAGAGCCATTGTAATGTTCTGGATGTTAGGATATTATGGATAGTGTCTCCTGCTTGAGTAGGGGGTTGGACTGAAAACCCTCCAGGATCCCTTCCAACCACATAATTCTATGTACTGTGTTTGATGTTTCATTTCAGTGAAATGCGCAGTTTGCACCTCATTAAAGTACTATTTTGAGTCAATAGGACAGTTAATTATTTAAATTGCTTATATTCACCTTTATTTTGCATGTTTGAGGTAGTGTTCAAGTATTATACTTCCTCTTATATTAACTGTGATTTTAGTACAATTACCAGAGTAATTAAGGACCAGCAGTGGCTTTAGTTTTTCCCAGTCATGAGGGGACAATGCAATAAATTTTTCTACAGAGACTATTGAAGCAGTATAATGCTTTTTATATAGTGCCATTGTAATTGTTATTTTAAAATATGCTTTCTTTGCAACATTTCTATTTTATAAATGTGGATTTGCATACTCAGTGTATATGAAACCATAAGAATATAAGACTGTACAAGAAATGTGCAAGGATGAAAAAGAACAAATTCTGTGTAGTGAGGGGTGGTGTCAGCTCCTACGGGAGGTCACTGAAACTGGTTCAATAAAACACTTTACTCACAGTCCTGGTGTAGCAATGCGTGTTTATTATGGCTTCCTCCTACAGCAGTAACAAACAGTAAGTCCGAGCAAAGCCAGTGCTGAGAGCGTCTGCCTCTCAGTGCTTTTTATAATCTCTTTCCACCCCCAATCATTAGCTAACACCCGCCCCTGATAACTACCCAATATCTGTCACCCACCCGTATTCCACCTATGGTGCAAAAGCCCCCAGATAACACCCCACTTTTACCCCGGGTCTCTCTCTACCCCGATCCCCCATATGACACGCCAACCAGCCTATACTATATTTCGAAATGTTTCCCAGCTGGGCGCTTTGAGAAAAAGGGAAAAGCGTTTTGCCGAGAGAGTTGCAAAACGCCGAACAGTTGAAAAGGCAACCCCGCAGCCTGTCGTGCCGAACAGATGATCCATTAGTCTCCTAGCCGGTAGCTACGCTGATGTATTAAGCTTCGTTTCGTCGGTAGCGTTGGGTACACCCGACAGGGGAAAGAGGTTGCGTTTGGCGTCGTCAGCTGTCATCAACCCGGGGTCGTCAGGAAGGATCACTCGCCCCAATCTGGAGGACGTGACTATGTGTTGGGCTTCATTTCGGCAGCAGTGTTGTTGAAGCCCAACAGATGGATGGTTGAGCTAGATGACTGATGAGATCAATGGGAGCCCTTGTATGGCAGCTCCCTTGGGCACCTCATCTTTCTTGATACAGAGACTATGTTTTGCTAACTCTAGCACCAGGGACCACTTGGTTGGGTACATTGGAAACTCACTGGTGGTCTCTGTACTCACAAAACACATGTTTACACCAGGATTTGCTTTTATAATCAAGACACAATATTTCCAATAGATTCCTTTTGGTCCTAAGTAGTTTTGAAGGGTGAAGTAGCAGAATTTTCACAACTTGAAAAATATCCAAGAGCTGGCACTCACTGTATTGAGCAGAGCTCTGTAAAGCTAATATAAAAGAAAGAATGCTATGGATTATTGCTTTGGTTTGCACCAGGCTGCCCAAATTATTAATTCAGTACACCAAAACAAATCTTTACATAGGTAGAAATACTTGAAAGGAATTCCTGAATTTATACTTTGTGTTTTATTTATGGCTTGTGAACAAGGCCCATTGATAGACTCTGTGACTTAATTAGTATGGAATGAAGGGAAATGAAATTGTACCAGCCACAGCCTTGATAAAGGCATTCCAGGAAAGCACTTGAAGATATATGGAGGCAGGTTGCCTGCAGTTTATCTGAGTTTTGCTTCTCTTGTCCTCTTTATTTTCTGTGATCAAGAGGCAAAATGTTTGGCTTGAGGAATTTGGGAGTTATTTCAAAGTCACTTTGTATTATAATGCAATTTTAAAAACTTGAATATAGTACAATGAATCTTTTATACTTTGGATCCAAAACAAATGACATAGAGAACATGTGGCTGCTGACGGCCCACTTTTTTCCAGTTTGGTGAGGTCCTTGTATTCAGGGTTCTCTGGTTTTTCTGCATAATGTTGCCATTGGGGATCAGAAAGCATCAAAGATAATGTTATATTTTCTTTTGATGTTAAGGAGAAACAGTGGGATAAGATATTAACGGCAGTAGTTGCCTAGCATATTAAAATTGTCGGGTACAATGACTGCTTAATATCAAAAATACTGAGCTAATACTCACAAATATATCAAAGGATGCGTTGATAGCAAGAAGTGAAGAAACAACAACCCTAAGTATTATGAAGTAAATTCCCAAACCCATGTTGCTATTATTAGGTCCTCATAAAAGAATGATTGGATGAAAATCATCAATCCACCAAAATAAATAAATAAATAAATAAATCAAAACCAGTGTATCAATCATAGAATGTTTATCAACTGAGAAACAGCAGATACTTTTACAGGTAGTCCTTGACTTATTTGTTTAGTGATAGTTTGGAATTATGATGGTGCTGAATGAAGGGACACATGATCCCCTCTCAAAGTTCTGAATATTGCAGCACTCTGCAGTCACATGACAAAAATGTGGGGCGCTTGTCAGTGCACCTGACCTTACTAGCACGGGAGTCCCTCGTGTTTTCTCCATTGCAGGTTGGGAGGCCTCAGCCAGCTAGACACACCAGTATATGGGCCTTTCCCCCTTTCCACCACTCTCCTGGAAGGCTGGGCCTCTACCCCACCCCACTCCCAGAAGGCTTTGGTCTTCTCTCCTTCCCACCACATAGGTCTGCTTACCTTCCCTTTCTGCGCTACTGCTGACAAGTGTGGCTGAACAATGTCAGGCACAATTATTGTAGAAAACTAGGCAATGCGATTTTTTTCCCAAAAGATGAAAAAGCTTCAGAACATTGTAACAGATGGCATTTTGCTCTTTCTAGCCTTCAGAAATATTGTAAGAACTGGTACTCATGTTAACCGCAATGGAGAGAGCTGGGATTGCAGTTATTGAGGAAGGCAGTCAAATGATTGTCACACAATCCAGATTGTGGACTCAATTGTGATCTTACATTGTGAGCTCAACTGTGATCCTAAGTTGAGAATTATCTGCATATCCTTCATTGACTTGAATAGTGTGATTAGGCTGAGAGACTCCATTTGCCAAAATGCCAATGAGTTCATTAGGAAATGAATTCAATCCATTAGTTAAAACCCGTTGGGTTAAAAAAACAAAATAGATACACAGTAAGCTAAGTCCTCATTCGAACAAGAATGCACTATAACTCGGTCCAGAATAACAAACATCTATAGGTTTTACCAACCGCTATGAAGTATTTGTGTCACAGTGAATAAAAAAGGGCAAAGTAAATACCAATTCCCACTCTCAAGAGTTCCATCAGTCTCTTGGGACCTGACTCTCCTCCCAGTCTGGGAGCAGAGGCAGATCATTTTGTAATTATCTAATTTTAGCTCATCTATCTTAGAATTCTTGTATGCTAATACCCTGGTGTATTTATAATACCTTAGCCCCTTTTGACGTATTTATAGTATCTTAGCCCCTTTTTCTTATTCTGTACAATTCATAGTAAAGGTTATGCTTGTTACTATTTTACATAGCATTGCAGTCAATGTGGGATGCCAGTTGAGCATTATAATTATGAAAGGAGTAAGGAAAGTAATTGGTATTCATTTTGGGATTTTAGAATTTCAGAAACTTTGGAGGAGTGTTCCTGTGGATTCTATGGATGAAGAGAAGATAGAAGACTACCTGAAACGCCAGGGTATTTCTTCTATGCAAGATGTAGGCCCAAAGAAAATAGTAAGCAACTTTCTATTAGTCTTTTCTTTCTTCAGAATTAATATACTTAATTTATAGGAAATGAAGATATTTTAAGAATGCAAGAGAGAAGGATGAATGAATTGCCTAAGAGAATGAGATTACAAGGCAATGGACAGATCCATTTTCTTAACATGAAACGAAGCATTTCTGTCATTTGGATCTTATTAGATAATTCACTGGTACCCATTGCAGTCCTTTAGATAGCAATGCACTGCCACTGCAGAGAAATGACCTAGTTCCTTCCTGCCGACTGATACTTGCTTTGGACTGCATAGATTCCTAAGACAAAGATCAACCAATATAGACCCATATGTGTAGTGCCACCAAGAGAGGAGAGAATGTTCCATGCACAGAAATTCAAAAATATCCTGAAATATGATTTCACTTAGAGATCTGTCTTTCTCCCACTGTCCAGGACAAAGAAAATTCTCTAAAATTCATAAGGAGCAGAATTACAAATCCTTTCAAATACTACCATATGATTTTTTTTTAGCAAGTGCTTAATAAACTGTTCAGTCTGGCCTTTGTATATATTTGAAACCACATGCAAGTGCCTTGGCTTCTTGGAAAAATAAGAGGTGCAAGAACAAACTTGAATCACAGAGCCATTTTTTAAATATCACCAATATAGGAGAAATGGGGACATTAGCAGGGATGCTTAACTGTCCTCCCACCCACCCCCACCCCCAAATTAATGTATACATTCTAAGCCTTGAACTGAGAGCAACTGAGTTTGCACATTTGTTCAGATAATACCTGGTCTGGCCTTCAGTCTTCAAGAATAAAAATATACTAACTTTTGAGATTGGAATGGAATGCACTTGTAAGTTCTATATAGCTGTAGTTCATCCCTATTCCACAATAAAGACAAAGAATTGGCTTCTCCTTTTCAAAAAAAGAAACAAAAACTCTGATGCTTAGAAAGTAAGCTGAGTGTTTGGCAATACAAGAGTTGTAAATTATGAACTAGAAAGAGTGGTCAGGGGAATGCTGTTCACTCTTCCTCTGTTTCTGGTGCCTTTGCTCAGTACTACCAATCATTTTTTTGCAAGAATCCCTAACTGTGATGTGTGCTCTCAGTTTAAACATTTTGGCCCTTACAAGTGTAGGGCTTGTGTACATCTTAGAAAGCTGAGCCCCAGTGGGAGTTTTGTGTGGAATTGGATTTGTTTAACAAAAGCATTGCAGTTCTGAAAGACACGCATACTTGTTTACTTATTTGCGTACTTCATTTCTAAATCAAAATCTTTTGGGGATTGGACAGAAACAAGTAGATGTCTTAAACTTTCTAATTTAAGATACTCATTTTGTCCCTTAATCCCCTAATGGAAAATTTCAGTCTTGGGATGAGGTGGGATTGCTCAGGACCTCCCCAGAGCATTTTTTTAAAACTCATGCCTTCATGAGTAATAGCCAAAATATTTTGCCACCCTGCTTCAAAAAAGATTTCAAAAAAGGTTTGGATCTGCAAAACTGATGTTGGGTATTTTCCAATTTCTGGATCAAACACCTGTGTATTACTGGATGGCTTACCTGTACAATTTATGTTCTACTTATTTAAAAATGGGTTATGTACAATCCTCTAAAGGCTCAAATAGATTTCATTGTTTATTTCTGATATTTCTATGCTGTCTACCCCAAGTAGAGCAATTGCGACAGCAGGAACCAAAATTTAAAAAAAAAACAGGAAAAAGATTGAAATGATTACACATGCCTTTACATTTAGATTTTATTTGGCTTTGTGTCAAAATTTAATATCTTGTTTTTTAGTAATAATAGCAGGAAGGTCAGATGATTATTATGCAGCCTTTCTATTAACCAGCTGGATTTTTCAGATCACTTACAATGTATCAGTTTCATTATCCAGCTTAAAGAATGCAACAGATAATACATTTTGAAATTTAAAGTATGTTTATTTTTTCTTGCTGGCAGCTAGCCATAATCAAATTGTGATTTGATTTGAACAAAATTAACAAAAAACAACAACAACCTATTAACCATAATTGAAACAGTTCAAAGAGGCAGATTCCAAACTTAAGATTCTTTTCCAGTGCTCTTTCCATGAGCCAGTTTTCCCCTCTGTGGCAGATCATCATAGAAGTGGTGGGGAGCAAGATATTCCACAGATGGGGGACTACAATTGAGAAGGGTGTATTATGGGATCCTTACCTGGGAAAGTCCTTCGGGGAACAGGGCTCTCGTGAATGTGACTTATTTATTTATTTTTAGGCTCCTATCCAGAAGAGGAAGAAGCCAGTATCTCAGAAGAAACGGAGATTCAAAACTCACAATGATCATTTGGCTGGTGTATTGAAGGATTATTCCGATGTAGTTCCTGGCAAATAAATTAGTCTTCTGAACTGAACTGTTTATGTTGATGTGGATGCTTAGGACACAGATATCCTTTGTATATCTGATGTGGGTCTTTCCTCTTCCATTTCTGTAGCAGATGAAAAGTAACAACTTTTGGGATCAAGAATAAACTATTCATCATAACATTTACTTTACCAGTTAATATAAACTTGGATCAGAGCCATTCATTATCAGTAGACTTCTGATATTGGGGGTAAATATATTTAGCATGTAATGCTGAGGTTCGTGTTCATCAGTTAAAATTTCTTTGAAGAATTCTTTGGCATTCTATGGCAATTTATTCAGTTGGGGTAACCTAGATAAATCTTAAGATTTTTGATGTCAAGAAAACATGTTTCTAATAAAATCATTCAAAAAAGTTGAAGATTTTTTTCACATGTTTTCCATGCTTTTTAACTGAATAGCAGCTAAAGGCGACACTCAATTTAGATATAGACAGATAATATTTTAGGTAATAGTTTAAGATGAAGCTTTTATTTAGAAATGAAAACTCTTTTTTTATACTTATTTTTTTTCCACAAAGTGACATTTCTTATATTATCCTGAAGATTCCATTTGAATTTTTAAGACTATTTCAGTTGGTTGTTTCTGCTGGTACCAATTCCATCAGGGTGCCCATGCAATGTCTTTTAAATTGTGTTAACATTCCATTTATGTCACAAATCCTTGAGCCGAAATATACCTCCAAATAAATTATGAAACTGTTACAAGAAAACAGGATTTAGAATGGTCTTTCCAGTTCCTAGATATTATTGAAAATCTGGGGAGATCCCAAAGTACATTGCAGGCCAAGAAGTCTCAGAATATTTCTGAGTTGGAAGAGTTCTGTTAATGAAGAGTGAGAATAAATTCCAAAACCAAAGCTTAGAACTACTCAGCTGGTTACAGAAAATGTCTCCCAAAGGAGGTATTACAAAGTACTGCCTGAAAGAGTATCCAAACTTCTGCTCCGAGTATCTTCTTACCTTGAATCTATAAATAACTGCACGTAAATTGTTAAGTATGCATTGAAATTTGTAGAACACTATTGTGTGGTTTTGTATTATGTAGAAATTTTGCCATTTTCTGTTTGCTTAAGGATTTATTGAAATGTACAATTTGACCAAGGGTGCCTAATTTTTGCACACAAGTGTATTTGTATTGTTTGTGATTTACTTTAGAATTAAAAAAAATTGAGACAAGTCTGCTTCTTCATGTGTAGTGATAGAGTGACCTTTCATTATATGACTGCTGGCTGTGATGAAGGAAAGAAAAAGGTATGAGTTGGGGGAAGCGAAGGTAAGAATATATCTCTTCCCAATTATTGGAATGTATAATTCATTTAATATGGGTAATTGATTTAATATGAACAGATTGTGCATTTACACCTTGTTCTGTAGAAATGAAAGATAATGAAACAAAAAATAGTTTTAGTAATTGATAATGATGTAATTAATCAGGCAGTAAGCGAGGTCTGGCCATGAGCTTATCAAATGTGGAGAGGAAATTTAAATATGGATTTTCTTTTGGCTTTAAAGCTTAAACTGAGCAAGGAAACCAGAAGAATGTGGGTTCAGTATAGATAGCCTCACTGAAAAAAGCCTGGCTTCACAAAATGAGAACATAATTTTTAAATTGGATTAGATTAGTGGTAAAAATACAGGTCTGTTCGGTGTTATTGAGCAAATTAGAGTAATTTAATTCTAATATTTATACTTTTAGAAGTAAGACATGAAAAGGAAAAACTACTGTAGCAAGATTTTGTATGTTTGCTCGAGAGCACTGGTATAAAGCTATTTGTAATGCATTTGATATATAATTTATCATAGTCCTTCCAAGCTTCTAGAGCAGGGGTGGGCAAACCACGGCCCGTGGGCCACATCCGCCCGTTGGTCTTTTTAATGCCCGTCGAAGATTGGTACAGAATTAAGGTTTGATGTGAATGATTGAATGATTGCATTCATTTGATTTTGACTTGTAATGACAGGCATTTCGACACCAGGTAGCGGCCCGTCTGTCAAATTTTAAAAGTCAATGTGGCCCCCGAGCCAAAAAGTTTGCCCACCCCTGTTCTAGAGAATAGAGAAAAGCAAATGAAATTTGAGAAAATATGTAAAGAATGCCTATTTGGCTCTTCCTGTCACTTTCTATAGCACAAAGAACTTGGTGATAGGACACGAGAGAGTGCCAGGCTTTCAGGACTGATGAAAGTAGCAATGATCACACAAAGTCATAATGGTGACGTTGTTGTTTCCATCTTGAGACTCAGGAGTTGGGTAGTTGCAAACGTGTTGGTGTGAATCTTTTACAATCCTACTGCTCAGCGACCAGCAGAGGCATATGCTTGGCTTGGTTAAAATAAATGTATTTCACCATCAGGTCCTTTAGAATTCCTTTTCCTATTACAGAGTCAGGTAGAAAACGATTAAATCTTGGTTTCAGAATTAAGAAATTGGAAAATCCTGTTATTATTACTACAGTACTTCAGTCATTTTGCTTTAAATATGGGGGACATATGTAAAAGAGTGTTATTCCAGCAGCTGAACCTCAGTTTCTTCACTTGTCCCAAACTTCTATAAATTGTACTGAACTGAAAATGGTCTGTGAGCCTTTTAAACTCTAACCCACAAATGTTACACGAGTATTTGCAAACAAGAAAGAAGCAAATAATCTGCATGGAGATTTGAATAGGAGCTCAGGATGAATCAGTTATATTTATGCTTACTGATATACTATACATATACAAGTAGTCCTTGCCTTATAATCACAATTGAGTGCAAAATTTCTGTTGCTAAGTGAGACAGTTAAGTGGTTTTGCCTCATGTTACAACCTTTCTTGCCACAGTTGTTAAGTGAATCACTGCAGCTGTTAAGTTAGTAACATAGTTAAGTGGATCTGGCTTCCCTAATGACTTCACTTATCAGAATGTTGGGAAAGTGATCACATAATCCCAGAACACTGCAACTGTCATAATTATGAGCCAGTCCAAATTTTGATCATGTAACTATGGGGATGCTGCAAAGGTCAAATCGCTTTTAAGTGCCATTATAACTTTGAACGGTCAATAAACAAAAGGTTGTGTGTTGAGAGCTATCTGTGTACATACATGTTTTTTCATTTGTAGGTGCCTGCCTGGTAGTGATTAATTGATTAAAATAGTCCTTGTCTTGAAAGGCAGGATTCGAGGATCCATGTCATGCCTCCTTATCTCTTCCGTCTTCCATAATGAATGCAGGGCCAGTCTGTTGGGAGAACAGGTTCTTAGCTCAGTTCAATAGCAAAGCTACAATGTGATCTTTCTGAGAATGCATCTGTAATGATTTCACACCATGAAGGATGCCATGTGTACTGTGTTCATTCTCATTTGTTATCAGTTGTAAAAAAAATTATTCCTGTATTGTGGATTTTCTTTAGTGTATATGCATGCTGCCTTTAATATTTTATATAAGATCTGTATAAGCTTGTGGCTCTTGCTCTTGTTGAGTGCAGATCAGTGACTCATTACAAGTGGCTAGCTTGAGAACTAATAGAGTGGATTCTCTCCAGTTGTATGTCTGTGGGGATTCTCAGTCATTCAAGTCATGGTTGTCCCAAAGGTACTTTTTCAAAAGGCAACTGGACTTTCTTGTTTTCCTTCCAACACGGGAGGTTAGAAGACCTCCAAGGTCCCTTCCAACTGTGTTATTCTATTCTATTTCTTGAAGAAGTTTCACTTCTCATTCAAGAAGCTTCTTCAAATCCTCTCCAGTTGATTAGGGGACAGGTTTCTACCCAATTTTTTTTTGCCAGGGTCAACAGGATGGGGTATTTAGCATTGGGAAGGTGCTCTAAGGGAGAAGCCCTTTTTACATTGAAGATAGGACTCTGGAGTGGTTTTTCTTAGCCTCTCTTATTTGAACTTCTCTCAATCTCCTAACAGAGATGGTTGGGTTTTTTAATTTTTTTTCTTATAATTTTCTTGTTTTCTGTGATTTTTAAGGACAAGTTCTGAGATAGTGATTTGTGTGATTTGTGGAGACTACCTGTCATAAGTCTCAGAATCTGAGGTAATCTTTAGGAGGTATCTGTGCCAACACTGACTTGTAGCTAGTATTGAGCCATGTTCAGATTTTTCCAATTAACTATGGAAGAGGGAAGTATAAATGAAAACTGAGTTGGGGCAAGGTATTGAAACTAAGTTTTAACATTGTCACATATTCTGATTTCTTCAAATGGATTACAAGTAAATAACAGACGTAGCATAGACCATATTTTCATTTTATTCATTGCTTTTATTTTTAGAAAATTATAATAGAAAAAGTATCTTTTAACAACTTTTTTCTTTAAAAAAAATCATAGACAAATTGGAAGCATTGTATAATTCATTTACTGCCAGTAAAAAGGCTGTAGAGAAAAATCAAGTGTTTTGTGAAACAATCCAGCACAAATATTTTTAGGGTTGTTTAACCACCTACAGTTATATTTTAAATTTGTTCAATTTATCCATATTGTTTGCTTAGGAGAACAAGCCAAGCAACCCTCTTGCAATTTTGCATTCTTAAAAGTCTTTTACATTTTGACATATAATTTATATTTCTTACAAACCAATGTATCTTATTTCAGGAGAAGTGATAATAATCCTGGCAGAGAAGCTGCTTCATAAAAGTTTGATCCTACTAACCCTATTGGCTTCCCTACTAAGCAAGCCAGCAGAGCCAGACTTGTCACTATTGTAAAATCGGTGGGCTAGCAGCTGAAGGGAGAACAGGGAGGGATTTCTGGCATTGGCAGCCTTCAGCAATTGAGGGAAGAATAATTTTACGCGAATGATTGAAATAGGAACTCTTCTGCCCTAGGTAGCTGCATTCCTAGCTGTCCAAAGAACTGCAGGTCCAATCTTATGCACTTAGAAGCAAGCTGTATTAAATTCAATGGACTATATATCCATGTAAAATGGAAACAGGAAGCAGATTTTTTAAAAAAACCTCTGTAATTCAGGTCATTAGCTCCTAAGAGGCACAGCCTTTGGTTACAGGTGAATTTGTGAGTCACACCTGAGCTAAAGTTGATCTGTGGGATAGTTTTTTTCTCTTCAATAGAAAGAAAACAACATCCTCCCCCAAAAAAAAGCAATGTTCCAGAGTCCCATTGTAGTACTAAAGTCCATCCAGACTAACTAATGTCATATGGATACAGCCATTATCTGGCCCCTAAAGATAAAACCCTTCAAGAAAGTAGAAAGTTTGAAGTAGCTTTTCCTTGGCACGCTGTGCCTGAAATCATTCCCAGAATTGCTCTGTTCCTTGAGAGGCAGCTTTATCTATTCTCTTTTTTTCCCCAAAAGCACAGACATACAGTAGGTGAAGTTGAATAGCTATTTAAAAGTGGGCACTTGAAGATTTCTTCCTGGCAGAGAGTTTTGACCATGAGGGCAATGGGGCTGCTACTGCTGCCACTTCAAAATCCACTATCTGGCATCAGTGCATAGATTTGGGACTGACTACTACTACTGAGATTATCTGGGAAAAATCAAGAATAGCTGGCAAGCCAAATGTCCCAACAATGGCCATTTCATTAGAATCAGATTCAGCAAAAACCTTTGGCATTTTTCATCAGCATGAGGTGCTGGGATCAACAACTGAAGTTCAGTTTTCTGGATCAATGGTCCAGTCACCTCTTACCTTCCCCAAGAATATGATTAACAATAAATGACCAGAACCAATCTGCTTTATATCTGGAACAAAACCACAAAACTAAACTACCTTCCAAAGATACACACAGTGTATAAGTTCTTACAAAAGTAGATGATATGGATGTTAGAAACATGATTTAGAATACATAACTTCCTGGGCAGCTTGGTCATCCAGGATGGATTCTCACAAATACCAGGGTTTTTTCCTTTTTCCTTTTCTAAATAATACACACAACTGCATGAGATATATTTGTCTGAAGAGAAGTATACTATGATAGACACAGTTGTAGAAATGTCCATAATTATGACTGCACATTTCCATTCATAATAGAAATTGCCTTTCTACTTTCTACAGTGTACTACTTCTTATTCCCACACAATTGCATATCCAAATATATATAGAGAAAAATACAGCAGGAACTAGCATCAGGCACTGCTAACATACAGCGCACCAACTGTTACAATCATGAAAAAGCTATTATATTGCTGATTGTCTTGCTCAATATAATTTGGCACAATTAGGCGAAACATGAAAATAACTACAACAGGAATACACTTCAAACACACCATCTCAGGCTCCAAAACCTGATAACCAAAATGTGCATTTCAAACAATACACTTTTTAAAAAATCTGAACCAGATTTAAAAACATGCCTTGAACATGCATCTTAAAAGGGTGGTAGGGAAAGGAGATTATACATATTTAAAAATCAAACGTATACAATAATCAGTTCTTCCACCCAAGGTACAGTCCTCTTACTTAAAATGCTTGGTATAAAAAATAGTTCTTCTCTTTGCTGCTCTGCTTGAAAATAATTTTTTTCAAACCAGAAATTCATTCATGCTTATAGAATTTAAACGCTTAAACTTTTATACAGTGTAGAAGAGGAACATATTATTATTATTATTATGGTTCATCACATAGTCAACCAGATATTTAGGCTGGATTTGGCATTTTTATCATAATTATTATTCAATACTTTCTATTTTATTTTTAAGAAGATGTGTGATAGAGGCTGTGGCAAAGTCTTGAAGGAATCCACGCTTGTGTGAGGTTTTTTTAAAAAAGCCTGTAAAAAAGAAAAGACATGCTTATGAGGAAACAACAACACAACTAAAGGTCCCCAAATGGCCAGAAAGCCGAGAATAGCCTTCCCAAACCTGGAGGCATTGTTAAAGTGAAATTCAGAGAATGACAATTACAATATAGTGGATGCCAAAATGGGAAGAGACAGTGAAGGCTAATACTAAAGAACTGGATATTGGATGGAGGTAAGCAGGTGGTTTATACTGGAGTACTTGCCATGAAAAAGAGCATTGGCCTTACCTGAAACGCATCTTCTAGTTGTACGGGAGGAGAATCCAAAGCGTGGGCTGCTTCCTTGCTTAAAGACGGAGTCCATCAAAGTTTCATCCAGCCCTCTTTCCACTGCGCATGCCCAGTTTTTGATGAAGGCTGATGATTGACTTGGAGAGTTCTTTGGTGCTCGTTTTTGACCATTCTGAGCTTGGGACTAACTATCTAAGGGTGGGATTTGGAGTCTCCTCCCGTACAACTAGAAGATGCGTTTCAGGTAAGCCCAATGCTCTTTCTCAGTTGTACGGGTCGGGGAATCCAAAGTGTGGGACGTACCCAAGCTAATTGTCCTGAGCCCCCATCTCCGTGTGAACTCTTTGTAGCACTCTTCTTCCAAAGGATGCTTCCGCTGATGCAAATGTATCCAGTTTATAATTTCTGATGAATGGAGATGGTGATGACCACGTTGCTGCCCTACAGATCTCTTCAGTTGAGGCCTGTGTGTTCCATGCCGCTGATGTGGCTGCACTCCTGGTTGAATGTGTCGTTATGTTACCTGGCAATTGCAATGATTGGCTTTCATAAGCTTTTATGATACATGTCTTGATCCATCTGCCTATGGTAGACGGTGAAAGCCTTTGTCCCAGCGAACTCAATCTAAATGAAACAAACAATGCTTCTGTTTTTCTAATGGAACTTGTTCTCTTAATATAAATGCATATAGCTCTCCTAACATCCAAGGAGTGCCACTTCCTTTCTAGGCTATGGACCGGTTCTGGGCAGAAGTCTGGTAGTACTAACTCTTGTGCTCTATGGAACATAGAATTGATCTTGGGATAAAGTTCGGATGTAATCTTAATACTACCCTATTTGGGTGAACTATACAGAGGTCCTCCCTCACGTATAATGCTGCCAACTCTGAAATTCTTCTGGCTGATGTAATGGCTATTAGGAAGGCCACCTTAAGTCCTACTGACCTCAGCGGTTCAAAGGGCTCAGTCATGAGTGCCCTTAGCACCCTTCTCAAGTCCCAAGTAGGATACCTGTGTATCACTGGTGGCTTTAGATTGGTTGCTCCCTGATGAAGGTATGGATTAGGGGGTGTCGTGAGAGGGACTCTGAGGTCCCACAACCCAACACTGAAGCTATCGCTGCTACCTGCCTCCTTAAGGTGTTAGGGGTTAAACCCTTCTCCAGGCCTTCCTGGAGAAAATCCAGCACTTGAGTAACTAACACTGTGGTTGGATCTATTTGTTTCTTGGAAAACCAGGTTCCAAATGCTCTCCAAGTAGCATCATAAATTCTGTTGGTTGATGGTCTCCTGGATGCCTGGAGTGTCTGTATTACCTTGTCTGAGTACTCTAAATGCTTTAGCGTGGTCCTCTCAAGTGCCATACGGTTAGTTGCAGCCGTTGTGGCTCTGGTGTCGTATGGCTCCCTGACTCAGTTCTACCTTGTCTGGGGGAATTCTCCATGGTCTGGATACCGACAGATCTACCAGATCCGTGTACCAAGACCTCCTGGGCCAGTGATGTGCTACCATTAAGACCTCCGCCCCCTCTTCTATCACTTTCTTGATTACCCTTGGTGTTTCAAGGGGAATGGGGGAAATGCGTAGAGCAAACTCCTTGGCCATGCTCCTCGGAGCGTATTGGTGCTGTGTTGGGAATCTCGAGTAGAATCTTGGGGGTTGTGCATTTGCTGGCATCGCAAACAGGTCCAGGACTGCTCTCCCAAATCTGTGCGACAGTTCCCTGAACAGGTCTCGGTGTAGGTGCCACTCTGAGTGGTCGACCATTGTTCTGCTGAGCCGATCTGCCTGAACGTTTTCCACTCCCGATATGTGTTCTGCCCTGATCGATAGAAGGTGCGTCTCTGCCCAGCGGCCCAATCGCTCTGCTTTTTGCATGAGCGCTAGGGAGTGAGTACCCCCCTGCCTGTTGATATGAGCTTTGGCAGTCATGTCTGTCAGGATCAACACATGCTGTCCCACTATCACTGACCTAAAGGCCCTTAGAGCCAGATGAGATGCCCTGAGCTCCAACCAGTTGTTGTTCTTGAGGTCTGACTGAGACCACTGACCTCTGTAATCTGGCTCCGACAGTGGGCTCCCCAGCCTACCAAACTTGACTATCACACTCTGTTGTGATAGTCGGGTGGGTTCCCCTTGTCACTGCGGGTGATCTCCATCCCCTTGTCACTGCGGGTGATCTCCACCACTAGAGTAACTGCTTCACTCTGGGGGGGACTCATACCTTGGTTCCTGTATTGCCCTTGCCTGCTCTCTGGTAAGGTAATAGGAACCACTGCAATGTCCTTGTGTGCAGCCTGGCCCAAGGTACTATCGAGATGCACGATATCATCTTCCCTAGTATTTGTGACAGCAAGTCCATGGACACCCCCGGACCTGTGCTCACTTGATTTATTTATGACCTTATGCTGTTCTGCCTTTCCTGTGACAGGTAAACCTCGCAGGAGTTGGTGTCTATTACAGCTCCTAAGTGTTGTAATCGCCTGGTCGGTTCTAAGGGGCTCTTTTCAAAATTCACCGAAAAGCCATGGTCTTGTAATGTCTGTATCATGGTTTCTAGATTGCTCTGCGCTCTTAGAGTCGACGTTGACTGTATTAATATGTCATCTAAGTAGCATTGGACCCATATGGGCTTTGTCCTGAGGAAGGCTGCTACTGCTGCCAGGACCTTGGTGAAAGTCCTTGGCACTGAAGACAGGCCGAATGGTAGAGCCCTGTACTGGTAGTGTCTCCCTGTGTAACAAAACCACAGGAACTTCTGATGCCTCCTGGTAATAGGTATGTGTAGGTAAGCATCTGTGGGGTCTACTGATGTCAGGACATCCCCCTCCCTTCTGCTCCCTAGTATAGCTTGCAGGGACTGCATCTTGAATCTCCTGCATACTATGTGCCTGTTTAGTAATTTGAGATCCAAAATTGGTCTCCACCCCCCGACGCCCTCTGCACAACAAACAGGTTTGAATAGAACCCTTGTCCCTGTTCGTTCTCTGGTACCACTTGTACCGCCCGAATGTCCAGCAGATGTTGAACTGCTGTTTCCATAATTACCCTTTTGGTTCTGTCCCTTGGCGTCGGGCATCTTCTGAATGAGCTCGGGGGTATGTAGATGAATTACAGAACTAGGCCTTTTCTTAATGTGTCTAGGAGCCACTTGTCTGTTGTAGTCGACACCCATCGGTTGGTGAATAGGCCCAGCCTCTCGCCGATGGGCTCATTGTTCCGGCTGTCACTTTGTATGCCGGAAGGCCCTGCCGGTCGAACTCCAGAAGGGGCGCCTTTCCTGGGACTGTTGTCCACCCCATCTCTAAATCCTGACCTATCTGGATGTCTAGTAGGGGTCTGTGTGTACTGTCTCTGTGTGTATGGGGAGTGGCTGAAGCCACTCCCCGAGATAGGAAAGGGCTGTTGCCGTGTATATGGAGAAGGTTGCCTATCTGCCTGACCAAGTTTCCTGGGTAAGACCTTCCTCTTGTCCTTGTTTCAATCAGTAATGGCTCAGTGGCCTCCCCGAAAAGTTTGTCCCCTTTAACTGGAGCTGATGCCAGTTTCCATTTATGTTTCAGATCTGCCTGCCAGTGGTGGAGCCAAACAAGTCGCCTTGCAGCTACTGAAACTGCAATGGCCTTAGTTGCGTACTTGACCCCATTAAGTGTGGCGTCTTCTATGAACTCTGTTGCAGCAGTTATTTTGTTCAAATCCTGTTGCAATCGAAGATTGCCAGGTGGCATCCTTTCCTGCATCTGTTCAATCCATATCAGGACTGCTCTGCTGAAAAATGATGCCGTGGATGTGGCCTTTACCGCCCATGCCGTGGCCTGGTGAACTTTTTGTAGGGTCTGTTCTGTTTTCTTATCCTCCCCCTTTAGATCATCCTCAGCTTCGTTAGCCAACATTGTAGCAGACGTGGAAGTTGCCACTGGGCTATCTTGGGGACTGGGAATAAGTCCGCTAGTTCCGCATTATAAAATTTCCTCTCATTCCCTCCCTGGCTTTGGGAAAATAACTGGTTTGTACAACTGACCTTCCACCACTTCCCTGAACAATTCAGGTGAAGGTATGGATTCACTTTCAACCTTGGTTCTGGCAAAGAATCTATCTTTGGGATCAGATGGTTCTAACTCAGACCGTTCTGTCCCTGTGATTCTCCCCAGGCCTGTTGCTATCTTAGCCTTCCCCAGCAGCATCTTAAACAGCTGGTGACGAAATAGACCTGTGAACATTGGAGTTTCTGGTTCATTAATTTCCTCATCTGAGAAAGCTGACTCCCTATATTCTTCCTCTCTTGAAACGGAGGCCTCACTGTGAGTGTCTGATCTACTGGAACTTTCTCCCTGGAAGCCCAGTTCCTCCCTTACTTCTCCTGCTCGAGTAGCATGATGATGAGCATCCTGTCTCCTCTCATTATGCATCAGGCTGGATCTGTTACCAAGACTGTCCCTGAATTCTGCCATCATTTCTTTCGTCATAGCCCTCATTTCCTCTTTAAAGGACTGCTCCCCGACTTCCGATGGTGTGGAGGAAGAACTAGACTCAGTTGAAAATCTCTTTCTCTTGGGGGAGGGCTCTTCATTGCATGCCTGAGAGCACTGTCTTTCTGATCCATTCAATCCTTCGTTCACACAAAGAGCAGTGCCCTCTAGCGTTGCGCTCCTTTCCTGATACTTCGCTTTCATTGGTTTGCCTGTTGGAGCGCGGGAATTTCCATTCTTCGCCTCCTTTTCCGGCCTTGGGAGGCATTTCTCAATAGCCCTTTGTCTCCTTAATGCCTCCTTCTCATCTGCCTTGGACACCCTGCTGAGAGGCCTTTCTGAAGCTCTCCCAGCCTCTCTGGGTTCCTTTGTGCTTTGCTCTCTGCTCAAACTGTGGGCAGGGGATTCCTGCTCCTCCAGGCTTGCCTCTGTTTCAGAAAATTCGGCCATGATCTTTCCCTTTGGCTTTTGCCGATAGAGTATACTCAGACCGGCCTGAGCATGGACTCTAGCCTCCCTTTCTCCTGGGTAGGCGTGTGTGGCTGTGATGGTAACTTGCTCAGCCTCCAATTAAAGAGAGCGCTGGAGGCTTGTGCGGTTTCTGGTTTGTTTAACGAAGGCTCTGGGAAAGCTGAGTTAATTTGCTCTCCTTTGCTAGCTGATCGAGAGCCCACCCGCTCTTATTGAGGCTGCTGCCGCTTATTCTCTTAACACCAAACAGCTATGCGGGCTTTCCCGCATTGGGATGAGGTCCCGGCTCTTTCGCTTACTCACGGTTTGCTGACTTTCACTCTTTGTCTTTTCTCTCTTTTTTTTCTCAAAGAATCCAAAGCGTTGATCCTATATTTTCTATCTTTCTTTCTGAGCACTCTCTCCTCGTGTCCTCTTTGCATGAAGACAGAGTCAAAAACTGGGCATGCTCAGTGGAAAGGGGGCTGGACTACACTTTGATTGACTCCATCTTTGAGCAAGGAAGCAGGAGACAACCCACGCTTTGGACTCTCTGACCTGTACAACTGAGAATGCAGTAAATTAAGCCACAGTCTAGGAGTATAATGTGTAAAGTTTTAATGTGTAAGGTACAATAGCAAAAAATAATAACCTTATTGACCCTTACTATTGCTGGTGGAATACAATGGTGCTTGAAAGTTTTGTGAACCCTTTTGAATTTTCAATATTTCTGCATAAATACTACCTGAACTGTTCTTCATACAAGCCCTAAAACTAGATAAAGAGAACCTAATTAAACAATTGAGTAAAAAAATACCTGTCCACTTACTTATGAAACAAAGTGAACTAAAGCCACCTGCTGTATTAGTGTAGAAGCCTGGTCTCTGTTTCCAATGTTGAAGAGATATTAAAAGATTTTTGATTCATTCAAAATAAAGTGTACTTTTATGATTGCAGTAGATGCTGACTTACCGACCACACTGCAATTTGGAAGATGAAGGTAAGACATCAATAGCGACTTTGGAAGAATGTATTAATACCCACAAGACAGAGTGTAGCCGCCATCACACACCTGATACCTAAGGCAGAAATAAATGTGTCATCAGAAACTTCATTTATTATATACCAAATTTATAAAGTATCACTAATTAGTATAGGCTACACATTTCTCTTTTTTCCTCTTGATTATCTGCTAATCTTATTCCTGAAAATGAAGACCAAATGAGAACAAATTGCCTCAGCCACTCAAAAGAGATCTCTGTTTTACACAACTTAAAAGAGCCTGAGCATTAGGGGTGGTATTCAAAAATCCCAGCAACCAGTTTGCTGCCTGATTGCTGGGTGGGTGTGGCAATAGTGGGCATGGCCTACTGAAACTTCCAGGAGGGCCGTTTTTTGCCTTCCCCAGGGTCCGGAGGCTTCCCTTGGACCTCTGGGAGGGCGAAAATGGCTTCCCCCTGGGGTCCGGAGACAGGACTATGAAAACTATTTTCGCTGCTAACAAACAGGGTTTGGATAATAGATAAAAATAGAAGTAGCCTGATCTATATACCTAAGGCACAATGAACTCTTCACAGAGTTATTTATTAATCTGCAACCAACTGAAATACAATACACAATTATGGTACAAATAGCTAGAATAGAACTTAGTTATTCAGCAAACTTTGTACACTGGGTTAATGTTTTTATCTAATGTTCAGAAATACTGTTTTTTTGGATTTCTTTTCCTGACTATACATTTTATTTCAGTGTTACCAATATATGATAAAGCCAATGCACTCTAGTGGTTAAGGCTAGAAACTGGGAGATCTGAATTCCAATGCCTTAGGCACAAAGCCAATTGCGCCAGTTCTTCTCTCTCAGTCCTAGGAAATGGACAAGGTAAATCACTTCTGAAAAACCTTGCCAAGAAAACTGCAGTTTTACACTCTACCTTTAATCTCTGAAGGCTTTGTGGACAAGTAGCATTTTAACTGCTTTTCCAAAGGTTGCAATCCTATTGTTTCCCAACATTTGAACTGCAGAAACCTTTTCTACCCGTGGGAGATAGGCCATTTTACCTGGCTATTAGAGCAACAGAAGAAGATCTTGAGGAATTGGTACATCTACCCTCTTCAAGACTAGGAAATGATAACTTGCTAAATGTCACACTGAATCACAAGAATGTGAATTACCGTATTTATCGGCGTATAACACGCACTTTTTTCCCCCTGAAAATAGGGGGCAAATGATGTATGCGTGTTATACGCCGATATATGTTAAGAAGCCTTCGGTGAATGCTGCTGGGATCGGGGATCAAGGACACAAATGAAAGAAGGGGAGGGAGGAAGCAACCGAAGCCTGTCCTTCTCTCTGGGTCAGCTCTCTCAGTCGCTCTCTCGCTCCTCCACCAGCACAGGAAGAAACTGCTTCAAAGAAGCGGGGCTTTTCCTGTCACCGCAGCTTCCTGAAGCGCCCGTTTCTCCCCACCTCCACCCGTCCGCCCGCCCGCCCGCCTGCAGTGCTCCGTTCTGCCTGCCTGCCTGCCTGCCTTCGTTAATGGTTGAATCGGAACAGCTTCGGCTGAGTAAAGAGGCGAATAGTTATTATTCTCAGCCGAAGCTGCTCCCAAACAAACAGAAACTAAGGCAGGCAGGCAGAATTTTTTTAATTTTTTTCCTGAAATTTCCCTCTTAAAATGAAGATGCGTGTTATACGCCTGTGCGTGTTATACGCCGATAAATACGGTAACTGAAATGTGTTCCTGTTTATAGATGATATGATTTCCAGTGATTGAAACAATTTGGAGAATCTACTAAACAATTAATTATAATTACATGGCATCTATTTGCAAAATGAAAACTGTAATCCTGTTAAAAGTCAGTGGAAATGCTGACTTTTTGCTTGATTTTATAATGATTACTCAACAATGTATGCTACCCATCCTTTTGTCCAACTGTGGAATAAGATCAAAAAAATAAATCTCACCCTTACCAGCAGCCTAGAGACATAGGCTAGGATAAGGAATAATTACTTGCCCAAAGATAGGTACTGAAATCAATTAAAGGCAGCTTTTCTATTTGCAAAAGTTGGATTTGTGGAGTCCAAGAATCTCTTCCTCAAAATGATCTAAGCCAGCAAGAATAATGAACTTGAAGTATTGGCTCATCTTCCAAATAGGAACAGGCCATTGTAAAATATCGGCCTGAAGTAGGATCAACCCATGTAGCCGTTTTCCATTGCTAGGCTGCTTTGCCAGCAGGTGTACTTTTAATGTTTGAAATATCCATTTTATGGTTTTGATTTTTAAAGAGAGAGCTTGGTTCCTTTTTTGATACCTTAAGATTCATATGTGTAATGGAAGATGAACTTTACATACAGATGTTCCGTGGTTTTACTGTTGCAATAACATAAGAGAATTGTTCCCAAATATGGTTATGTTTGCATAATGTTTTGGAGAGAAAAATCTGTGAGTCCTCCAATCTTATTTTTACATCTCTCCCTCTCATACACAAATATGCTAGTATGAAAATAACTTACTGCTGCGCTCATTGTATCTGTGCTTAAAAACACCAGCCAATTCTTATTTAGTCACTGATGATTAAATTATTTAGGCTTGGGAAAAGAAAGTTGCTATATTAGGAAAAATACATTGACTGAGTTTGCAAAAAGAATGCCAGTGCAAATCATTGTATTCTGTCTAATGAAGCTGTGATGTGATTGTCAAATGTGAGAAGATTAAGCTGAATAGATTTGGTAGAGGGACAAAAGGTTACTGGAATAAGAAATTTATCTTCTTTTAACAATAATTTATGTACTCATTTGGACTTACTTTTTTTTAACGAAGCTTAGCAATTTCAAAACTCACTTTGGAATAGAAATTGCGGGATTTAAAATGAAGAGGAACAGCATCTCTTCTCCCAATGTAATACAATACTGGACTAAACATGATTAAAATTTAGATATGAAGCTTCAACTTGTTCTGAGATGCTTAACAATTTCATACATGATAAAAACATGCTGTGGCAAACTAAAAGGTTGAGTAGTGAATTTCCAGCAAAGACTGGTCTCATGTTGGGTGCTCATAAGCACAGCATGAAGAGAAGTCATCTGAACTCTATGATGTTCTATAGACTGCCAGTGAACATCACACAGCTTCTTCAAAACCATCTCCAACTAGATGGCCTTCAAGTATGTTTGCTTTCAACTCCCAAATCCCCAGCCAACACAGTTACATAATCCAAAACTAGCCACATTCTCAAATGTAAAGGAATTGGAAATGGTAGCCCACTTTTGTATCAGCAACAGCAATTTCTTTTTATCATTGGACTACTGTATTTTTCCTGGTTGGCTCTATTGAGCCATTTACATTATTGAAGTTTGCCGACCAGTTTTTTGACTTCTGACTAAGCAGAAGCTGCATCAGAAATATTCTGGTGTTGTGATTTTGAGATTGTCCCGTAGAATCTGAAAGTGTTCTTATGTGAGGGGAAAATGGGTCAGTGGGATTTGCTGGGTTGATATGTCATGCTAAGTCATGGCTCAGTATGCCACAATTAGGGTTTAAATGTACATTAAGTCATAAACCGCAGTACCTAGATTTATATAACACACTAAACCACAATCAAGAAACCATATTTTGACAGCACTGTATGTGATCCCCATCAAATCAATTTTCTTCTTTTAAGGTTTCACCAAGCTGCCAAGACTTTTTTATTGTATGCTCCATTACATTCTCACACCCAGCCATTTTGTTTTTCCTGCAGTCGGCCAGCATCTTATCCTACTGCTGATGTTTAGTTCTATTTTACTGCTGTTAAGAGCTGTTTTGCTCATTTTCTTTTAATCTAATTATGTTGCCATCCTTCTAAATCTGGTGTGTTCCTCTGAGCATGCTGACACCTCCCTCTTTCAACTCAAAACCATTCTCTGCAACTGTCACAACTCTGTATCTGACATCACTCATGGCACATGTATACCTTTTTCTGAACAACAGCTTGTATTCTGTCACATGTCTTCAGCCAGCAAAGAACGCAAGAAAAGCAACCAATCCATTTTGGAGCGCTACCAGGCTACACCATAAGATAATGAAGCCTAATAGTTTCAACTCCCAGGGCTGAAATGAGAATATGCATTAAGTTCCTAAATCCACAGAGCTTCTTCAGGGGTAGGAAGGAGACATAGTATGCAGAAAGAATAATCTATCTTTAGGAGGTCTGAAAAATACAGCTCCAAAGGACTTTGAGTTTCGACCACTGCCTGACTCAGACCAGCAGCTCCTCGGGAGAAAAATTTCTTCCTCCTTTCTGCCCATCAGGGCAGCTATACTGCTTGGCATTCTTAAGCTGTCCCATTTTATTTACAAAACTAAATTCAGCTTGCATTTTTTCTTCTTTTTTTTCATCTCATGGCCGTTGTCTTTCAATAGCCCTGTGAGTATGTACTCTTGATTTACTGCTTTCCAACCCTGAAGCACAGCCAGTGAAGTTTTATTTTTTGTTATTGTTGTTTTAAAAAAAACCCACAGCAGATTCCTTTTATTTGGCTAAAAATAATTTAAAAATAGAGAAAGATAACTGGTGAATTAACCCTCTTTGATTCAGAAACAAAAAGCTTCAAAAATCAGAGGCTGGCTTGGGTTCTTTTTATCTAGAGGGTAGATGGAATTGTTTGTACATGAACCCTTGACATTGTAGGTATATATCACTTGTCTATTCTGACATTCAACTAAGAGCCATATGGTGGCACAGTGGTTAGAATGCACTATTGCAGGCTAATTCTGCCAACTGCCATCAGTTTGATTCTCACTGAGTCAGGATTGACTCAGCCTTCCATCCTTCTGAAGTTGGTAAAATGAAGACCCAGATTGTTGGGGGCACTATGCTGACTCTTTAAATTGCTTAGAGAGGGCAGTATTTAAGTCTAAGTGCTATAGCTATTTCAGGTCATCTGAAGACAGCTCTCTATCTGTCTTGAACCCAGGCAAAATAGTACTCCCTTCTTCCCAACCCTACCTACATATTACAGGGGTCTCTTATACACAGGGAAGGGATTATTTACATCCCTAAAAGAATGGGGGATAACTAATCACTGGAGAAAGGAAGGCATCTTGAGGTCCTCTTGTTGGAATGCAATCTTTACAAAAGACTCTGCTTGGAAAGCTCCCATCACAGGCAAGGTGGGCAACTATAGAAAGCAACATATTTTGTCTTTTGTTGTGGTATCTGAGGAACATCATCAGATTTAATTCACTGTAATGGCCTTAACATTCCAAATATACCCACTAGCCTACATGATTAGGGTCTTTAATTTATAATTTCATAATTTATTTTTTTATTACTGTCAACAAGCTCAGCTCATTCCTACATCCATTTTTAACTGATTAATAACATCATGTTAAAATAAGGTTTAGCCCTGTTTCCACCCCACCCCCCTTTTTTTTTACCATGAGCAAAAATGTACAAAAAATGCTTTTTCTTATATATGTCATTTTGAAGGCATTACAAATTCTAATTTCAGCCAATTCAGTTGATTTAAGTCAATGGTTCAGATGCTGGTCTTGGACTTGAAGAGATACAGAGTCCAGTTCCCACTTGAATACCATGATTTTCAATCATCACTCTGTCCAGGCCCAGTTTCTCTTAATTAACAATTAGGACTCCGGTGTATGCTGATTTGAGCTTCGAGAATATTAATATTACTAATACTATTACTAATAAGAATATGCCATAGATAGAACAACAAATCTGTCCCCTCCAAATTACATAAGAGTGTCCTCCTTGTCAAAGTGTAGTTTTTCACAGGGAAGATATGTGGAGATGGGGGAACAGCTGCAAGGGTGAGTAATCACAGGCACAGACGTTCATTCTACACACACCACAAAAACCAGAAGCCACAGCCCTTGTACTTCCCCTGGTGATCGGCTGGAGCCTCTGGCCAGTGGTGCTTGTGCTGTACTCACACAGGATTCAGCAGAACTGACGGGACTTCCAGCCCTGAGAAGTAGCCTCTGAGGGAGGGAGCCAGCGGATCTGAAAGAGACCACAAAGTCCACAAGTAAGAAATGGGACTCAGGCAAAAATGAACAATGTTTTTTGCCCCATGTCCTTCTTCTAGTTCCTTGGAACTAAGACACATCCTTGTATCTGGGAAAAGCAAGTTGGACCTACTTATCATTTGTTTCACTTATTAGCTTTAAACTTTATATCCTGGGACTGCTGCAAGGTGACTAATAAAGGCAGTACCTTCGCTACTAAATCATTACAGCCGAAGGAGCAGGTAAAAACAAAAGTGAATCAAGAAGAATGTACATAAGGAACATTAAAAGAGAATAGATCTGCATTACCTGATTAACCTATTGAGATCACTTACGGATCTAGCTGTTTTACAGAGTTTCACTTTTAAAAAAGAACTCTGAGCAAAGAGCAGATTTTTTCCCCTGCTCTGCTTATGTCAAATAGTACTATATAATTCAGTGGAGCATTGACTATTGAGAGCACGGGAATTGTAAGCATAAACTTACTCCTGCGATTTGCATATCTCACTTGAGATTAGTTATCTATATGCACTTCCTCATATATCAGAGGGGACTATTTCGTATTTAAAAACTAAGGAGTGCCTGGGGGACCTGGAGATTTAAAAATCAAGACATTGTGTAGTGGGGTTCCATAATCATATTCACATTATAATACAACATAATTTTAAGTTACAGCAAAAGATGCTTCACCTTTTACTGTATGTAAAAATCCAAAGGGAAAATTTCCTAGGTATATATGGCAAAAAGTAATGTTACTGTGGAGATAAGCCACTTGTAGAGGGCCAACCTTCACAATCAAAATCACTTCAAATTCTGTCTCACATTCAAGAGAATAAATCGATCCTGAAAAATGCAGTGGTTAGCCATTTCACCAACCATTACATTCTTAAATAGTGTCCTCAGTCCGTCATAATTATCACAAACCATCTTTAATTCTGACAGTTGAGACCAGGTATTCCAACGCTGCATTGCTTGAGAATCTCTCTCCTTCCCCCTCCCATATTTGACCTCATGGGTTTTATAATTATTGCGTTTTGCTATATTTGTCATAATTTGTTATCTTATTTTTCTGCGCTAGTCAATTACTGTAATACAGCGTTCCTATGATTCTAAGGACAGAGCAGAACAGTTAGAGACTGTTAAATACTTATTCTGGATGTTTATCAGAAAGCACCAGCACTAACCTACATATGGATATTCTACTCAGCTCCCAGGTAAGATCTTCAATCAGGAAGGATCATACCTGCTGGGATTGGGGGGAATGATCACTACTGTCAGAAAATAAACTACAGAGGAAACTCCTTGCTGGAAATACAACATTGAAGAGACTGAAGAGAGACTGATCGGAGAAATGGCAACCAGCAGTTGAAAGAAAAAAGTTACTCAGCTCCTGCCCTATAGGTCAATGGCTTAAAATCACTAGCAGGCTCATTAACTTGGTGTCATCTCATTCCCAGCCTCACAGCCCCAGTCCTCCCACATGGATCAAGCAGCTGTCTATTTTTGAACTTAATGGGTAGATGGGTGGGCCTGAAGCCAAACGGAGAAGGGAAAGTCAGAAATTATTGAGAAGTTGATCTTTTCTTATCCCACAGATAGCTGTATGCAATCATGAGATAGCCAGGAAATGTTCTATCTTCGCTCACATTTAACATTTAAAAGCCTAATTGAATATGGAATATATTCAGAAATGGCAAGAGTACAAAATATTGGTGAAAATGCTGGTAGAACCTCACATCTCCATCCCTTGAGGCTCAGATCTTCCCAGAAGATGCAGCCTGGTTCTTTCTCCACAAGAGAGAGGTCTCTCAGCTTTTCTTTTCCAGCTGACATGAAAATGAAATTTCCTCCTCCAAGATGAATTCAAAACCACATTGCAGTTTGCCAGCTAATTACCAACACAGTAAGAGATTATAATATTACAGCTATATCAACAAAGGTCACAGACAAATACAGAGTAACTCTGTACAGGGGACGTGTTTTATATCCTTGAATTCTGCAGTCACAATTCATTGTTGACATTATTAGAGATGCAAGACAGTTTCATTTTAACCAATTTAAATAGGAAGAAAAGTTATCACCAGACATCATGTAGCGGTCAGTAATTAGTTATGGGTGTTTTGCTCAGTTGAACATGAACTGAACATAAAGACATGATATTTGGTGCAGCCAGCAAAGCCATGCATGTTCATTTGCCTGATGTAGCATTACATGGAAGTAATTACATCAGTATATATATCTTGCTTAAAAACCTGGACCACTTTAAAAAAAGCTTAACCAAAAATAACAAAGAACTCAACCAATAGCAAATGAAAATAAAGCAGCCAGCAGATGAAGCAATTTGACATCTACCATCAGATAAAGATAAACCACTACATTGCTGCTAAATGTTATGAAAACCTCAGATTAAATAAATTGGATCTGAGTCACTTAGGTTTGCAGAAAGTTCTGGACAAGAATACAAAAATGAGTAGCTCTTTCATATTAACATGCAGTGGCATTTGCAGGAGAGTCCAAAAAAACCAAGATGGTGATGGTGGCAGCACAAAGGCCCACCCCATTTGTACTTGTCATCATGATATGCACATACAAAGGGATAGGGCTTTGCTTTCCTCTGCTACAGTTGCCATCTTGCCTTTTTTCATCCTCTTTACGAATATTCTGTTGCTGATGCCATACCATACCTTTTTTCTTCTGGTGCAGATGTATTGCACTACATTCCCCTCAACTCCACTCAGACCAAAGCCAAGAGATCAGAAAAAAACTCTTAATACTTTAGAACAGAGGTGTCAAACTTGTGTCATCATGGCAGCGTCACGTGATGTAATGGGACTTCCCCCCCTTCATTAAACAGGATGGGGGTGTGGCAGCATGTGATGCATTCAGCTCATGGGCCACAAGTTTGACAGCCCTGCTTTAGAGTATTTAAATGGACCCAAAATAACAGGATAGCAAAGCTGACCTATCACAGTAGTCAAGGAAATGACCTGAAAAAGTTTGCAAAAAAGACATCCTTGTAACTAGTGAATGTACTTCCTGATTTGCACTCCTGTACAAGAGCAACTCTCTAAATGGATAGGTCAAGTTTTAATTCTGAGAAGGAAGGGATCTGTGGATTTCCAGAAAAACTGCAGACTACAGGAACCATTTGTGCTTCAGTTTGAGATGTAGACAACACAGACTCATCCCCAACAACCTGCACCTACCTTCAACAGTGAAGGGACACGGGGCAAAGAAAAGATCGTGCAGCCAAGGCTCCACACCCATTTGCCCTACTCAGGTGACCCTAAGGACACAGATTAACCTCCAAGTGGCCTCAATGACTCTCTAAAAAGAATGCAAATGACCAGCTATCTGCAAGGAGTATAAATCCTTCCATTCCCCACCATCAAGTTAGAGCTGGAGAAGCGAAATGTCTTCAAAGAAAAACCAGAAAGTCCAATTGCCTCCTGAAAAAGCACTTTTGGGAGGAAGAGATTCCATTCCAAATAAACTCCCTCCTTGAAAAAAAGTAAGCTTCTTCATCATCTTAGAAAACTATCTTCAAAAGCCTTAATTAAGAAGCTGACAGAATCTGTCACTTCCTGCCTGATACCCTAGGGCAAGGGTCTTCAAACTTGGCAAGTTTAAGACTTGTGGACTTCAACTCCCAGAATTCCTGAGCTAACATGACTGGAGGAGGAATTCTGGGAGTTGAAGCCCACAAGTCTTAACATTGCCAAGTTTGAAGACCCCCTGCTCTAGGGTTATCCTACATTATACATTACAACAACCCAATGCTTGGCAGTCAGCATACGGCATCAACCTGGTTCACCGCACAATCCTCTTATTTGTCTTCACAGTTTTAAATATGTAAAAGGTAGGCATAGGAAGTATAATGCATGAAACGATCCTACTAGGAACTATCATCTAAATCATAGCCATTTTATTAGCTTCAGCCAAAACATACATAAAAATGAGATACCTTTTGTTTGCTTTTTGCTTTGTCCCTCTCAGGGTTTTTCCCCCACTGACACCTAACCACAGCCTAAACATGCCTTGACATATTTTAGGCCTGATTTTGTCTTCATTTCATCCCCTGACCATGAGTGAAACAGCATTAATTCATCCTTCGCTATACCGGAGTTAAATTCAGTATTCTTAAGATAGCTTTAATTTGTATAAATCACCATAAACTTTGGGGGAAGTCAGGCGGCAGAAAAAAAAAAAGAATTTTGTTGCCAACTCAGGAATAGGCAGAGGGTTCTTCAATGCAATGGTGAGAAAAACCCTGAGTCTGTCAAACTTTGTGCATCTTCAGAAAGACAAATGACACAACGTGCATTATGTCACTTATGAATTTGCAACTGATGTAAGGACTCTAGCACAAAAGGCTAGGATTTGTTGGCAGTGTTCTAGACATGACATTTTAAAACAAAATGGAATCCTGCTGGTATACTTTGCCTTCTCAGAGTTAATAGGTATTGCTCCAAGGAGAGACCAGGTAAAAAGGAAAGCTTCACAGAGGCAAACTATGGATGCAGTAGGTATTCCAAGAAGGTTCCAGATACCCATTTGCACTATGATTCAGGTGATCCTGAGGGTACAGATAAACCCCCAAGTGGCCTCAACGTCTCTCAGAGAGCTAATAATCTTCACAATACAAATGACCAGATGACTATACAAAAATATAAATCCTTCCATTCCTCACAATTCAATCAGAAATGAAGAAGCTTCTTGGATGAGAAGTGAAAGGTTTTCAAATAAAAAAAACCAAGAAAGTCTAATTGCCTTTTGAATCTTTGGCACAGCAATTGGTCTGCGAATCAAATCCTGGACTCTCACGATATGCTCTCCACCAACTTGCACAGAACCTTATCAGGAGAGCAAAACCAGAGGACTCTAAATTTTATGCAATGCCAACAAGCCTTGGTTGTCACTCCCAGAACCAATCCTAAATTTGTCACCAAATTCTAATTTTTAGTGGCTCATAAAAAGAAAATATTAACCAGAGTAGGATATCTGTATCTCTACCTGTCTCTCTTTCATCTATGACTTCAACTCAACAATTGCCTGGACAAATCTCTGTAGTTTTATGGCAAGATTTCAGAAGTGATTTGCCCTTGCTTGCTTCCTTCCTTCCTAGGGTTGAGCGAGAATGACTGGCTCAAGGTCACCCAGCTAGCTTCTAGCCCAGTTCCTTAACCACTAGACCAAACAGGCTCAATGTTAATTTTAAATTTGTGTTTAACTTTAGCTCAGTTTAAATGTTGATTAAATTTATTTATTTATTTTATTTTTATTTATTTAGGAGCCTCTGTGGCGCAGTGGTTAGAGTGCAGTACTGCAAGCTACTTCTGCTGCAGCCAGCTGATTACAATTTGGCAGTTCAAATCCCACCAGGCTCAAGGTTGACTCAGCCTTCCATCCTTCTGAGGTGGGTAAAATGAGGACCCAAATTGTTGGGGGCAATATGCTAACTCTGTAAACCGCTTAGAGAGGGCTGTAAAGCACTATAAAGCGGTATATAAATCTAAGTGCTATTGCTATTTGGGATATTTATATGGCTGCCTACTCGCTCATAGCAACTCTAGGCTTACAAGCAATTTAATCAAATGTATTTTTCTCCTGGTACCTTATAGGCCACTGAAATGCCAAGTAAGCCCTTGGCTAAAAAAACACTTTGGTATTAAAGAAATTTTAGCCATTTAATTTCATGACAATTTGCACTAATTAAATCTTCTAGAGATGCACTATCTGCAAGAGAAAGGGAAATAATATGGTTTTATTAGTACTTGAACTTAAGTACTTAAGACATTTTTAAGCTCAAATATTTAAATGTGTTTAAATGTGACCCTTTTAATTAATCTGTTTTAATAAAATACATTACAGTCCTGAGATTTGAATGTTTTGCAGGAGGGACAGTATGAGAAAAAAGGAAAGACAAAGAGGCAGAGAGTTATGTCCGTTGAACTATTAGATCTGGAGTAAATCTGGGTAGCCAACTCCATTTTAATTCTTAGAACTGCCTGGCATCCACACTTTTCCAAATCAATTTTTATTTGCTCCAAATTCTACTCAGCATTAGAATTTGAATGTAAGAATTTGCACTGGTTCCCACTTTCATGTTGATCAAATAATTGCCTACAAGCTGGATGGAACAATAGAATACCTTAAAAGAACTCTTTGGCTCATAAAGCATTGGATTAAGTTCACATACACAGCAGCAAAAACATGTTTACACTTGCACACGTTGGCAGTCTATAGCAACCCAGGAAACGGACTGCCTTAAATGTTCACAATGCACACATTCCACAGGGGCTAATGGCCTTCTCTTTGCAATTCTGTATTCCTTCAGTACAGGGGTTTTGAAATAGAGAAGCCCAGTATTTTTCAGATATTTCAAATAATCTTTTTTTTTCTACCAACTCCTCCTGACATTACATTCATCTTAACTCCAGTACAGTTCTGAGACAGTTTACAGTCATCCTTAGTTGTTTCCACATTAGAGCATTGTTTTCCCCTTTCATCAAGCAATAAACCACAACAGTTTTGCTATGGGTACAAATTGATGTGCTTTATCAACCATTCAGATGGTGTTACAATCAGGTAGCCACTAAGGGTGGTATCAGCTAGCTCTGATACTGTAGTATTGTCCACTGCTATGGGCAAATACTTCTTCCTTTGGATCCATCAATCTAGCTATCTTTCTCAACTTTAAGATGTGTGGACTTCAACTCCCAGAATTTCCCAGGCAGAATGCTAGCTAGGGAATTCTGAAAGTTGAAATCCATGCATCTTAAAATTGCTATGGTTGAGAAACATTTATCTAGCCATTAATTTGCGTCTCAATCCCTATCTCCATCCACATTAAGAAAAATAATCAATATGTATTTTCTTACTAGCTGGTGGTATTTGGTGGGAGGAGAATTTGTTATTCCCTGCCCTCAATGTGCCCAATTTTTAGAGTAAATTAGAGCATCATTTGTGGGCATCATGCCTGTGGCAAGACAGTGATTGCTAGCAAAGTTTAACATGTTTGTGCTGAGGAAAAGCCCTACAGCTTCCATATGAGATAATCTCTACATAGAAGCAAGGTGCTAGAACTTTTTGTATGTACCCAGTGGTTGTTTGGATTTTTGGAAGGTCAGATATTGTTACCCTACAGATTTCCAAGCCTAAACCTTTTGTCAATAAAATAAACCAAAGGAAAATTTGCTTGGTTTGCTAAATTTATATAAATTGCACAATCCAGGCTGAATTATACAAAGGACCTAACTAATTTAACATTTTCCTCATCTACAATATGAGGAACAAAATTTCCTCATCCAACATCTACAAAAAGTAATACACTGTGCATCTCCCTCATTGAGGGAGATGTGTAGTTTAAAAACACAAAATATAAATGAATATGAAATCAAACAGGACATGAACCTTCTCATGCTTTTGCCTTCTGCAACTTGGGAGCTCCTAAACAATGAAAAAATATTAAGTCACACAATCATAAACTGTACTGATTTCACAAACTCAGTGATTGTATGAGATACCTTCTATTATCTAATCTGATTTTATCGCCAATTCATAATTTTACAATACATATGTCACTCTTTTTCACCCCAAAGCACCTTACAGGGTTGTTGTGGGGAAAATAGGAGAGGGGAAGCGTGTTGGATATGTTCATCTTGAGTTATTTGTAAAAACAATAAAGGCGGGATACAAATAAATATTTTCAAATAGCTTAGCCAGTATTTTTCAGAACAAAAGTCTGAAACATGTTGCTGTTTCATCAAAGATAAACTTTTGATCCTTCTTAGTTTCCTTCTAAAAAAAAGATTAAGGACAATGTAATCAGAATTTTTGAAATAGGGTAATCAGAACCACAGACCGTATTCCAAATACAGCCACATCAAATGAAGATACTGGATTTCCTTTTCAGTTCTGTTCACTATAGTTCTTAGCACAGAATTTGCCCTTTTAATTTAACTATGACTGTATTGTGAATGGTTATTTCCAAAGAATTATGTACTAGAACCCTAACATGTTTTCTATGATTAATCAGTCTTAATTCAGAATGAACACATACATACAGACAAAAACAGAGTTTTTACTGTTTTTATAAGTAACTCAAAGCAGTGAACCTATCTAATACTCCTACATCTTCCTATTTTCCCCACAACAACCACCTTGTGAGGTGATTGGGCTGAGACAGAGCGACTGGCTGACTTTCATGCCTAAAGCAGGACTAATCTTGCCATATGAGGAAGGAATTTGTCTTTGTTCCTGGACTTATCCTCAATGATTCTCACCTCCATACCTGTAGTCCAGTGGAGGCACAACAGAAAGAAGCATAAAACCTGCCATCTTTGGAAAAATGTGCCTTCAGTGGCTGGTATGTGGCTCTTTATTTATAATTGGAGAGGGTGATGCTCTGCCTTGCTCCTGGCCTTGCAGTGGACTGAAAACAACAAAAGTGGGAGCAATATGGAGGGTCAACAGGCCAGATTTGTTTAGCTCGCAGTGAGTAGGGCTCATAATCACTGATAGCATGCTTTGAAAGCACAAAATACAATAATAACCTGTTCAGCAAGGTCAAAGTGAACTAGAAAACTCACTGTCAAGAAAGCAGAACATAAAACACAGAGACGAGAGAAGATGCGGTATTGAATTATGGCAGGTCAGAGAAAACATTTGCAGATTTCTTGGGACGATGAACGTTCTCCAGGATTTTAGACTGCAACATGATTTAATCCACTGTAAGCAATGGAAGTGAAGTTGCTGACTAACACTGATTAAAATCAGGTTTCAGGTTTCAAAACAGTTACAGTGACCCAGTGAGACAATTGACTAATTGATTCAGCTTATGAATATGCTTCATCTTCACACAATGACATACTCGGTCCTGAGGCTGGAATGAAATCATACATTTACTGTGTGGTACAAACTTCTTTTCCATCCCTCATTATAGAAGGAACTTGGGGCAGGGACATAAATACCTCCTCTGTTCTCAACAACATATTTTCAGTCCAACCTTGCACCTCTACCAGATGCTAATCATCATCCAGTCACTGATCCTTCCTAATATAATTCAGGGATCTGATAATCTTTTAAATAAAATGGTGAGGAATTAAACCTGTCACCGTCTACATTCCAAACATGGACTGAGCTACACGAAGTCCTTCACTTACAACCATGCATTTAGTGACCATTTGAAGTTATAACGGCACTGAAAAAAGTAACTTATGACCTTTTTCACACTTATGACGGTTGCAGCATCCCCCTAGTCACATCATCAAAATTCAGATGCTTGCCACCTGGCATGTATTTATGATGGTTGCTGTGTCGCTGGGTCATGTGGTCACCTTTTGCGACCTTCTGATAAAAGGAGGTGCGGTGGCCTAGAGGTGGAGCTCTCGCCTCACAATCAGGAGGCTGTGAGTTCGATCCCAGGTAGAGGCTAATATTTGCTCCTGCTTGCGCAGGGGGTTGGACTAGATGACCTCCAAGGTCCCTTCCAACTCTGTTATTCTATGATAAGCAAAGTCAATGGGGAAGCCAGATTCACTTAACAACCATGTTACTAACTTAACAGCTGCAGCAATTCACTTAACAACAATGATGAGAAAGGTTGTAAAATGAAGCAAGACTCACTTTACAGTGATCTCACTTAGCAAGAGAAAGTTTGGGCTTAATTGTGGTTATAAGACAAGGATTACCTACATAGCTTTTTAATTGGGAAACATCTTAATTCAGCAACTGGATTGCATTTTTATCTTGTAATAGCCATAATTCTCCTAGAGGCAGAAGATTTATTATTTCAGTAAGTTTATTATAGCTGTCCACTTCTGGTGGACTGAAAATTTTAATACCAGGTCAAAATAATTAAAAGCCTTTAATGCTTAAGTTATTTAAGAGTCAGCCATCTTATGAAAGAATGCCTGATAGAGAACTTTATAAAGGATGCTCAACACAAATTAGTCTCAATTAGATCTGCTTGGTTGTTTTGAAAGGGTTGGTTGTTTTGAAGTCATGATTAATTTTGGCTTGATTTACCACCTCAGAACTTTTTAAATCTCAAACAGACCTTCATGTGCTTCGGCTATCCACTCATAGTAAATTAAACTGACTTTGCATGGACAAATCCTACTGTTTTTTAAGATTATCAACAAATTAAAACATTAATCCTTTGGGATAGTATCTATTGTTAATCTAGGCACACTAGCAGGGTCAGAAAATTCAAAATTTTCATAGCAAAAATGATCTGTTCTCTGAGATCAGTTTTTAAAATTTCTTTTTTATACACAAAAGATTGAGGAGGGGAGAAAAATATATATAAAAAAACAAACGAATGGGGATCTATAGGACCTAAATTTGGTAGCTGTGGATTAAGTAGCCTTTGTTGTGAGAATAAGGGTTAGCGTAAGAGGAAAAGTAAATAAAGAAATGGACAGAAAAGTGGCTGGACTTGAGAAAAAGGAGCTCTTTTTAAAAAGAAAACACAATGGTGGAACAGAAAGAAAACCGAAAAACATTAACAGAGGTTAAACAGACCTTGGTATTAGAGAAGATTTTAAATCTTAAATAATGTGTTCTTATGGCAGGACAGCCCCAGTTTAAGGAAAAACAAAAAGGAGTCCATTCCATCCTGGCTGCTAACACAATTTCTAAGAAAGTGGATAGGAACACTAAACCATGACAGTTCTCTTGAGCAAAGACAACACAGACAAGTACACCTGTTCCCAGAATTCCTCAAATTAATTCCACAAAGTTAATCAGCATTCCATTACTCTGGAAGTCTGCACCTCAGGTATCTCCTTGTTTCTTCAGAAACATTTAGGCTATCCCAACCAGCAAAGGTTGTGAGCCAGCAAGACTTCCAACAAAAGCTCACACCAATTTCTTCTAAACTTGCTGAATGTTCTTGGCTATAAGGGAGCATCCAAGCATGCAGGATTACAGACCAGACATGCTCCCCAGGCAGTCCCCAGTGATTAAAGCCATCCATGTTTCATTACTTTTCCCCTTTGTTGGTTAATTTTTAAGTAGATTACACCAGCTTTCAGAAAACATTAGGAGTTTCAGGCAGCAAGGTTCAAGGAGCAGGAAAAGTGTTTGTGACAGAACATACAGTACATTACTGGGCACTCTGATCTTCTACTCGTCCAGAGGGGTTTGGAGATTTTTACATGCAATCTGCCCTGTTGTAATTCGTGAATAAAAGATAGTTTTCCATTCCAACCTATTTCTCCTTTTCCTGTCCTGTCACAAATTGTTTTCCTCAAGTTCATGGTTTGTATTCTCAATCCATTTTCCACAAGTCTTCAATATTTAGGAGAAACATTGGCAAAGCTGCATTTGCTAAGAAACATTAACACACCCCATTCTATGTGTTTCACTTTTTATTTAATAATGTTAACTGTGAAATATTTAAGAATACATGTCAAGCATCCTGTATGCCTCAAGATATTTCCCAGGAAAGATGCTGTAATGACTTCATAGGTATAAGAAGATAAAAACAGTGGTCCTCTCTTCAAAATTTAATTAAAGCTGTAGGAAATAAAACAATACATGTAACCTGCAGGATAGGTGCCTTGGAGATTGCATAAGCTCCTGATATTTTCACAGCACTCAAGATGGATCTCTTTTGCCAGGCATTTAATTATTAATATTCATATTGGTTTTAAGTGACGATGTCAGATTTTTATTTTTGCATGTTGACTTTTATCAATTGTTAACTGCTTTGAGAGCTCTGATTGCATAGACAGTATGGATATTGAATAGCAAAATAGTTATTTGTAGTTTCATTATGTCAAACAACCAAGTACCAGCTTATAACACTCAACTGATCCTTTTTTTGCTAAAAAAGATAGATCTGAGTTGTTTCAGATAAACAGGATCCCAATGCCAGAAAGGAATAATTCTATGCCACCTAGCAAACTAAAAACTAGGGTTGTGGTCAGTGGGGGTGGGTGGCATCGCACAAGAAGATGTAGTAAAAAAAAAAATCACACTCAATCTTCAATCACTTTTTGAGAACATGAACAATAAAATATTCGCTGAACAGAACTGACTGTTCAATCAACTGTTTTAAGAGAAAATCTAGTTTAAGAGGTTTCATCAAGAATTGCAGCTGGATGTCTATGAATCTCAAATTCTAGTACCTAAAGAACAAAGTAGGAAATCTAAAGGGAAAATTATGTGGATTTACAAACCTGAAGTCGTTCCTGGAATGCTCATAGCTGAGATGTCAGATATTGATTGCTGGAGTTTTCAACATAGAAAGCAAACATTTTATCACATAATCCTAACTTATGATTCAATTAATCAATAATATTATCTGATAGATTAAACTAATTTGGCAAAACTTCAGTTTCTGGCATGTGTGCATTCCATGCTTTTCCCAGTTTGCTCAGAAGAGCATACCAGAGCTTCCCATTCAGCCCACCTTGCTTCACTTAAACACTGTGCTGGATGTTTTCAGACTGTTTAACATTCCTAAGAGATAACGTCTACCTGGAATACAGGAAGCACTCATTGATATTTGCATGGTTGACTTACATAAAAGAGATGTGCCTTTCTGAACCCTTGTAGCATAAAAGAGTTTATGATACAGAAAGCAGAATTTTAATTAGCCTGAAAAATTAGAAGCCACCCTGGATGCCAGAAGAAATATGACCATTATCTAATTTAGATTTAGTTAGCATAATATTCTTTCATGGGGAGCAGTGTTTGATTTCATATAACAAAAGCAGCCCAAATTTCCAGTGTCTCTGGATGTTGGACCAGTCTGAATATTGTTCTCAGTTCCTATAAAATAGACCTATTTAGTTGCTACTAGAACTTTATACTACTAAAAAATTTTTTTTGGGGGGGAGGGGGGCATTTAAATAAAACTCTGCCCCTCTTATATACATTGACACATGTACAAAAGAGGTGATACGAGTACCACTTTCGCTACCTTTCCTGTTTGGACCTTCCCCTGTGGACGCTGCTCCTCCAAGGTGTATTGCTTTGCACCTGCTGAACTCATTGCATCATCTGACTCTTTTCTTAAATGATTCTTTTAATAAAAATGAATTATGAAGCTGCCCCATTGCAAAACAAAGCAACACACCGGCCTCTACTCCTGCTGTATTTCTGCACAAAAACCTTTGCTCAACTCCTCCTGTCCTCTCCCTCATTGCATTAGTTATGGTAAAGAGCATCCTGTGGGACGTGTCAATTTTCAAATTAATTTGTATTTCATGAGTGGCCATGCTGGCCATGAAAGAGATTCTATGGGTGCCTCTGACACGCCTTTTCAAATTTCCAGTCATACCCCTGGAAGCCCCCGAAAAGCAATCTGTCTCCCCATCTAAAAAAAACGTAATTCTTAAGTAAATGCATTATATATAACACTTTCTCTTCTGGACAAGACCATCAGTGGATTCAACTAACCATTTATCAAGTGAAAATTTTACCAAAGTGCAATAAAATCCTACAGGGAAGGGGCTATGAAGACTGACTAATTAGCAAATGGCAAAGAAACTTTATTCTTGCTGCTGCTTTGATTTCTGCCGGCATATAGTCTGAAACAAATGTCTTCCCCAACTCCCTTGTGCAGGGTGACTAGCTTACTCAACTCAATCAGGCCCTTGAAGCAGCTTACAGTTAAGGAATGCCCACAACGAACATACCACAACTATCACAGAACTCCTATCTTCTGCTGCTTTATAGAGTAACAAAGAGGTCACCTAAACAGGCTAATTTCCTAAGTATTCTTAAGGCTCAGGGAGTGTCAGAGAGGTTGGCCACGGTCTGTGCCTCTCCCAGTAGTTTCACAGAACATGCCGGATGTGTAGTTTTGCTTCCTCCCTCATGCAGTGGGAGAGGCTTGCTTTGCAAAACTTCAAATAAATTAAGCCCTGGCACTATAAAAGTCTACTAGCATTCTGATAAATGCACAATTACTGCTGCTCTTATAAAAACCATGCCACTTCTGCTTCCATTTTTGTAGCAGTTTACCAGCTACATTTGGGACAGCTGAAGCTTTCAGATATTCATGCAAAAGTAGCTTTATTTAGTATTTTTATTTAAAACACACAGAGATCTTCAATCTAGACATTGCCCCATAGAATCTCAGAATCATAGGGACATTGTTATCTCCCATCATGTCAAATCAATATTTCTACCCCACCCCCACCCCCAAAAAAACCCCGATAGCTAATGCATCAGAATTGGATAGAAGGCCCGTCTTATCACCCCAAACAATTAAGAATTAATTAACTATCACAGAATTAAAAGAGTATATAGACAGTCCTTGTTTAGCATCATAAGTGGAATGGCAACTCAGTTGTTAACCAAAGTAATCTGAAAGTGAAACAGTGACTGTGCTTATGATCTTACTTCAGCTTCCCTTTGCTTTATAGACCTGCAAAGGGCATAATGTAAAGATTGGTAGTAAAGTTGTAGTACTTTTTCATCAATTTTCAACCTAATTGTGAACAGTCACTAAGCAAGGCACTAAGAACTACCCATATTTTCTTTCACACAATTGTAAACCTAAAGAGTCTGAATCCATTTTTGTTCAGTTCTAATGTTTCAGTTCATTAATGTTTATGTAGATCATCATCTTTGCCAAGCATCTATTCAGCGTTTTACTCATCACTAGAAAGTACACAAACAACTAGAATAGCAAATAATTACAAGCACATTTTCACTTGGCAAATGGTTATTCATACTCACTTTCTTACAATTAATAGAGTATTTTCATAAGCAGCCAGTTTAAAGCCCACTCCCAAGGGTACTGAGGCAAAATGGTGACTTCAGTGATGATATGGTTATCCCCTGCAACCAAGATGCGCACAGTAGGATGACCTGCATCTAAATTACTACTGATTGGGGACAATATTATTTCAACAGGGAAAATTATTTAATTATTATTAAACAATTTGCTGTTGGAGATCTTCCCAACTTACCACTCATCATCATTACATGTATATTTCCTCTGCCATTGGCTTTGTTTTGCTTCCATGTGTCTTCTTAAGCTACAGGTACACATGTATTTAAAAGTATATTCTTACATACTTTGCCTGGATCTATTTCAAAACCTGTGAAGCTTGGAAGTTAAAACCACTGAAAGGCAAGTCTGGGGAGCACAATCCATATATATAAGAAAATATATATGCGTACAAAGACCCAGGAGATATTTCTATTTGCCTGAAGTGAATGGAGGTGAAATTACTCAAGAAGAGAAAGGTGTTCTATCAGGCAGAGGGGGTGCTGCCATTTTACCAAGGATGAGTCCAGTGATCCCTAGAGGATGGATCAGTTTGATTGAGGAGTGATCATTAATTTCGCTCTTGTGACCCTATTAGGCAGACAAGTGTTAGTTGTATGGTGAGCTCTGAAGAGGATCAAGGAATAACGTGGGTGAAGGTGTGACTGATTGATATAAATTACCTGGGCATGCAGTGAAGCAGGGTAGGTGAAAGCAGGCGGAGGTAGAGCAGGTGCTAACTCCGCTGGGTAGAGAGGGTACGGCGCCCACACTTCAGGGCTACTGGGGTAAAGTGCAGGCACTGTGAGTTCATCTGCAAGAGAAGAATAAGGAAAGGTCATTGTTAAAAAACAATAAGTGCAGAAAACAAAATGGCAAATTGTCTCCACTGCCAAACTAAAAAGGTTTCTCTGACCACTCTTCTTTCCTTAAAAAGCAAAAATGGGGAAAATCAGGGATAAAGGGGATCAGGGATTACTGTGAGACAACCTATGAAAAATCAACATCTATATCTTACATTAAAAAAACAAGGATATTTTTCAACAGGGGCAAAACAGGAGACAGAGAAAATCAAAGTAAGCTACTCTACCAATTAAGAGCAATCAACGAAAACATTGATAATATCAGCCAGGCTGAGTGGGGATGATGGGAATCATAGTCTAACACATCCCTAGAACACCACATCAGGAAAGACTGTAATATATTTTTTGAATCAATGACTACAGCTGAAACTATACTTGATGCTACAACTGGGAAATTCTGAAAGAAAACAATCTACTGTTTGCTTCATTACATATTAAAATGCGAAACAATGCATCAGTGTATGTAATTGTATCATCTACATTATTTTATAAATAGCAGAAATATATAGGTTTCTAAAGAATGATCATAGACCTGGGAAATTGGGTAAAGGGGACTGACTGGGATCTCCCGCCAAAACAATTGAATCCTTTGTAAGCCATCTTACGCATCATCCTGTCACTGGACAATAAATCACTTGGAGGGCAGCATAGGACCCAGATAACTCTCATGTTTGACAAGATGGCTGCTGAATACCATACAAGAGGCCTCAGGTGAGCACAGCATGCAGCCTATAATATTCCTAAGATATGTTCATCTGAAAATATTTCTATGAAGGGAGAGTTTTAAAAATACTCTTCCTGATAGTTACTCCATTATAATAACCCTACCCATGCAAGAATCTACATCACTCTAAGAACAATCACATTATTCATAGTGTCAGAGCCTTTGAAACACATGATCAAATAATTAAAAGTAAACAAAAAGAAAAACATATGAATATAGAATGAATTGGTTAAGCCAAAAACAATACCCATTATTCAGTGTGACAGAAGCTAAAAATTTATTCAGAAATGTTTCTCACAAAATATATAAAATTATAGGTCCTGGCATTTTGTAGCATGTTACATTGTATAAAATGTATTTTTCAAATCCTTACAAAATTCTAGGCAAATAGATCAGCCTATTTAAGTAATAGCTGTTATAAGGAGACATGATGGGAGATTGAAATCTAGCCGTTTAAGATAAAGCAGCTGGCTGGCCTCTCTTCTTTTATATGGCAGTTTAGGAAATAAAGGAATCAAGGAAATAAATAATGAATTGGACCTCCATTCTTAAAAGTTGTGCACTTCACAACTTTATCCATTATCCAAGATTTAATCTCAGATGGAAGTGCTGATGTGACTTGTGTACATCACTGAGACCTGGATGAGAGGAAAGAGGAAAGCTGTATTCATTGGCCAATGTGTGCTCTGAAAAACTCGGGAGTTAAGGAAGCAGCATGACCTTCATCTTTAGGAATTTCATCTTGCGTACTAGACAATAGACACTATATCCAATAGTCCTCCAGGTCTGATTGCATGCAGCTACCTTTTTGTTAGGGATTAAGGCTGGGCTTGGTTGTGGGAAGTTACTCTGTTTCTCATCCTTAAATCCATCCCATACAAGGCCCACAATTTTTGTTGTTGAAATTTGGCCATTTTACTTCCTAATTTCTGCAATATGAGCTCATGTTGCAGGAGAACTGCAAATGGGTTCCATTTCATAGACAAACAGTTGAGCAACTACATAAATTGCTTGAGAAGATAATTAAAAGTTGTTCCTTGCTATCTCATTTCAAGGAAGCAATCAGTTTCTTTGAATGTTGCCTAATTTCAATAATGGTCTCGATGAGGAGAACAAACTGACATGGACTTACTAAACCTCACTCTGTTGTCACATCCCCAAATCCACTCTCCTTTTCCCTCAAACTAACCACTTCCTAAGAGGTATGTAAGGGACATTACATAAGCGCACAATCATGCCTACCATCCCTTGCCCTATTGTCCTCAACTATTTGTACCCATTTCCTGTATTTATACTTATGTTTATTATCTTGTAAGCTTTTGACAAATAAATAAATATTAAGCAAGATAGAGGTTAAATTAACAAGCAAGAAATAGGACTCATAATGTTCAGCCTGTTTGGGATTGGACTTCATTCCCATTGAAGGGCAGATCCACGGTTGAGAAAGGTTCTCAGCTATCACTGGATTTGTCAATAATGCTTTGGCCAGTTGTGAGCCTTCCGTCACTAATCAGATTATCTAACCTTAGTTACATCCCATTTTGATTACTGCAATTTGTTCTACATGGATATATTAGGAAACTCTTTAAAAGTTGCAGTTGGTATAAAATGCAAAAATCAATGACACCTAGACCGAAAAGTTCTGCACTATTTTTCAGAAAATGTTTTATTAAACATTTTTAAGAAGAGAAAAAAGGAAAAGGGGGAAAATATACACACACCAACAAAAGAAGAAAGAATGAAATGTGTACAAGATGAATAAAAAGGAAATTTGTAGGCATGAGAGAAATAGGTTTTTTTAAATATTTCTTTGATTAGTTTTAAATATCTAAATATACTACAACATTTTTAAACTACCACATATTGCCAAAATCCAAGTATCAGTATCAAATATCTACATTAAATATCAATACCAAAAACATTACAAAAATCATAAAATAAGATTAAGAATTGTAGGAATTTCTATTTAGGAAGCATAAAGTATCTATGAGCAATTATCACGCACAAAGTTAGTTCAATGTACTGCATGGAAAAGTAATATTTAATTAAAAGTATCATGTTGGAAAGGAAAATCAGCGTTTAAACTTTGTTTCATTCTGTTATTTATAAATCCCATTCAGAAATCATTGAATTTTGCAACATTGCAATCCAATATAGAACCATAATCCAGCCTGGTCATTACATTTCCAACAATTGTTAGACAATGAACTATCCATTTTAGTCATCAATGCTAATATACCAGCAATAAAACCAGATTTTCTCCTAATACTCAATGTGATATTTTTTTTTCTATTGAAATTCCTGTCATTGTTTATCAATTGTTGTATTATATCAAAAATTTGCACCATTTAAACAAGCAGCCTTTAATGCATTGAGTCTGGTTGTTTATTGTTTACTTGGCACAATTTAACCTTTAAAACCCCAATGGCTTTGTCATTGTAAATCTGTTCAGCTGTTTTGAAATGAAATGAACTTTAATCCTTAATCAATAATTACCTCATGTGAGCTACCTAATGAAAATAATTAACTATTAAGAATCAGGAGGAGTGGGGAGGAATCTAAATCTATCAAAACGAAGCATACAAAGTGCTAATCACAGAACAAGGAGTACATTTATGTGGTTCTAATTTTGCAATATTAAACCTTCAAGCTCAAACTTATTTATCAGGGCCAACAACCTAAAGCCACTGCTTCGTCTTGCTTTGTTTTGAAACAAGGACAAAAAGTAGGCACAATGAATCATGATATCAGCTTCATTTTTTTCATTTTTTCCTTGAACAGAAGATTTTATAACCAACTCATCATTGTAACTGCCCTTTTCTGCAACTTTTCCAATTCTATGATCTACTTTTTGACATGGGGCAAACAATATGCAGTAACTCCAAAGCAATTTTGTCAGTTATGCTAGTATCTCTGCCTATTATCAAGTTCTTCCCTAATAATCCTTGGCACTAATTTACCCTTTCCATCACTGAGCCTGTCATTTTCAGTGCACTATCGAACAAACATCTCTATCTATCAAATACCACAAGCAAAAATGGAAAACATGTAAGAATCCGTTGTTTTTACAGCAGCAAAATCAGCACATCAGGATAAAATATGTAAGGTTGCTTGTCTTTTCTGAGAGGCACTAAGATATATGACAAGAGTCACTAGAAAAAGAATCTTTACTTAGCTTTAGTTCAATCTCAATTTTGCTTTATCACAAAATATTGGCATTTCTGAACTGATACAAAACAGTGGAACATGACTTTATCACAAATCTGCCATTAATGACTTATACAGTACGGCATCTATTGAAACCCTGCAAGAGATATCCCAAGAAACAGAACAATTGGGAGAGACAACAGTAATAGGAAGCAGCAGATAGGAAAAGCTGTTACAACTACTCCTCACACTTTTGAGAACAGCAACCCAAGAACAAGGTTTTGGCCTGTGGCAGGTTCCCCTTCTTTTTATCTTTCGTAGAGAGCTGCCTTCCCTGATCCTTCTTGATAGCATTGCTTAACAATTTGTGTATCCCTAATGTGGTGGCAAGTGTCTTATCTATGGACAAAAGAGAAACTCAACTGCAAGAGACTTCATTTAGAACCAGCTTTATGTCACTTGTTTAAAATCCTCTCTTTTCACAGCCTGCCCTATGCCAACAACAGAGAAACATTCAAGAATAGCTTCAAGAGTTTCATTTCAGTGGAGCTGACAAAGATGCGTATTAATTATATAAAACATTAAGCATAAATGCTGTCAATTTGAAAGTAAGATAAACAGGAAAAGGTTGGCAAGAGCTAAAGCAAGCAACCTTCCCTTTATCATCCATTCCAAAGGCCTGTGGTCATTCCTAAGGTTGGGAAGGGAACAAGCTAATAAATACACTCATACCATTTCCTAACCTCATCCATAAGATGTCACATGGGAGGAGTTTAACAAGAAAGCAACATCAAGGAGCACTTTTGTACGCCCAAGCTCCCAGTCTCTTTTCTATTCCAATAAAACGTTTGGAAACTTTCAAAACAATGCAGCTGTACTCACACTTTCTTCTATTACATTTGCCTCTAGCATTTCATTCTTTCTCTGTGGACTTTTCTCTGCTGACATTTAAGTTGTAAGCTTCTGGGGAAGCAAAGAACCTATCCAGTGCAATATACAAAGATGGAGTAAAATATGAATGCTACTACAATAAACATTAACTTTAGGCTTCTTAAGGGAACTTTCAAACTAAATGGTGAAAATAAAAAGAGACTGGGGTGTGCAAGTTATCAAAGCTGTTCTGAAAAAGTTACACTGAGTTATTAACAAAACCATAATTGTCAGATCAAGGTGCACATTCTCTATTATGATTTTAAACTACATGGATCTACTGAAGATAGAAGAGAGTTTTAAGAGAATTTAAGGCAGCATGATAAAACTCATAGTTATTTATGGTCTGTTCTCTTGTTTATTTTGTCCTACTGCTGTTTCTGGCAAAACTAAAGTCATGCAAAATTGTTCAGGGACAATTCTGCCGCAAAGGAAACAAACAAGCACATTGTGAGCAAGAACTATTTTTTGATTCCAGTTACAAAGATAACATTTCAGTCATTCCATTAAATAAAATCTTTACCAAAACTGGAAGTCTTAAATGTCTGAACATTTCATTTGCTTTTTCACGCTACTTCTTTCACAATTCTAACAAGCAAACTATAAACCTGAAAAATATGCAAATTTGCATAAACACATATACCAGATCTGTTGCTTAGTTTCAAATTTTCTTTTCAGAACCCCCATAATTCCACACTATATGATTGTATACTCTAGTCTATACACAGCAGCAAATAGCCAGCCAAGGAACATATGGGATGTGGTTTATAGAAGTATTTATTAGCAAATTTGGTAGTCCCTGATAATAGTCAGAGCTGTTCACAAATCAATATTTCTAACTACAGAGTATGAGATTATCTTAGATAGGAGGAAAAATAGTTCCTAATAAAACAAAGAAGAATAAATTCCTAAATAAATTTCAGGAAGGAGGGTAAATGACAAGCAGTGAGATCACATCTGGAGTACCTTCCACAATTCTGGGTATCACATTCCAGAAGTATATTGACAAGATAGAAAAGGTCAGTGGAAGACAACAAAGGTAATAAAGGAGATCTGGAGACATGCCTTATGTGGAGTTCTTCAAATTGGGGAAAAGAAAATAAGACTGAGGAGAGACATGATATTAATATCAGTATGGTATCAATATTCAGACACACAGAAACTATTTTCCAATGCTACAGAGAGTGGGACCAAAAATAATGGGTATAATTACATTTAAAATTTCATTTAAATCTAAAGAAAAATGCCCTGCCTGTAAATTCTGTATACAATAAAACAGACTACTACTAGAGGTTAATTCTCCATCTTTGGAAGTTGTTAAGAGGAGGGTTAAACCAGATAGTTTAATTAGTTTTCATATATTGCAGAGGTCTGATCTAACTCCACAATTCTATTAATTCTGTGAATTGATATGTAACATCACACCATAGTATCATCCTTATTTTGCCGTTCTAAAGCAAACAAAAAATGCTGTTGGTGCGATAGATGCAATTTTGTTGCTACCTGAAGCAACAGCAAAATCCTCAGCTGTTCCATCTTAATAAGCTACTCATACAAGCAAAGTGAAATGCAGTGTGGACATGCTCTCTTTGCAAGTCATGCAAATTTGCAAGCATGTTTTCATAAGAAATAGTTTGCCATTTTGAATGATTTGTCATCACTAGCAAGCTTGGTCATTTGATTATGCATTCTGACTCTAGGTAATTTGTGAGCAAGGCCCTGATATATACATGGAAGTTTCTATGCAAGAACAATTCATAAAACTTAGCCTCTACATCCTTGCTTTATTAGTTACTCTTCCATATTCTTGTCTTATTCCCTGACTGACACATCCACTAGGTGTCTAGGAAGAAAAAAGCAACTTGACCGAAGATTTAAAAGAAATGCCATGACTGTGTACAGCAGCGATGTCCAAGAAGGAAGGTGAAACTGACAAAATCTGTGCTGCATTGCAAGCCTCAACCAGCATTTTTATGAAAGTAAGAAACCTCTGTGGACACCCATGACCAGGAAAACATACACATCCAACTCAAATGTACACATTTCCATCACACATCATGGTGCAATTCATTCTAAGACACAGATTGTTGCTGTAATTTATTTTTTTTTTCTTAGAAACGCTCCATAAATATTAGCCATGTTACGGAATGTGAATAATTCCCTGATTAAATGACAAGATTTCTTCAGAGAACCAAAGCTTTGTTTTGAGGTTGAAGGAGAAGCTGCATGCCGGTGGCCTACATAGGCATTGAGAAAAGCATTCAAATGATCCATCGACTGAAAAAAACCCAAACCAAGAACCCCATATTCATCATTTTCATAGCAACAAGGAAAACAGAAATAAAACTGTTGAAAAAGCTAAGCATGCTGTTTGCTAAACATTCTGCTTTTGAAGATGCATATGTCACTTTTCTAATTTAACAATGAAACTCCATCACTTACATGGCTCTCTGGTAATGAACTGAGGTACTGCATTGGGGGTGGCAGGAGTGCTGGGATTAGGAGTTCCCACTAATTTGCTCTTAGCCATCTTCGTATTGGCCTTTGCAAACTCTAGTCGGAGCGTCTGAGGGATTTCTGGGTCAAAACGAATTCCCTTTTGCAGAAAGAAAACAAAATAACAAGAATCATTTGATGTATCAGCTAAACTGAATTTTGCACTAAAGGTACACTCAAACCTGACAAGGCTAGCAACAGCATTACAACAAAGCAGAAGCTTCAAAGTGAAGATATCCAAGATGAAAGAGATGCCATTTTTCTGAGCTCTATCAAATAACAGCATGCGTTTAAAGACTCTGTAATCTTTGCCAAATAAAATACTTGATAGACAGCACAGGTTGCCATTAATATTATGCCATGTTATAATATTATAATATAGGACTGTTACTGTTTTATATTAACCTAAACCAAAGAGAGAAGGAAATTAGTGATGAAATATTTGGTTTAACAGAATTCTAAATCACTTTTCATTATGTGCAAACCTTCATAAAGCTTTGCACAAACAATAAATATGTTTTGCATGACAGAACCAGACAACTTGTATAAGAAAAAGAAACAAATACTGAAAAGACCATTGCAAAGTAGTTATTGAGAAGATCCAAATTTAACAAATAAGTTGCAACTAGATAGAAGCACCCAAGTTAAAATTAAATGCATGTGACCAATTCTTGATATAGCAGCATAAAAAGACTATTACTTTTAACCAGAGCAGTATCATAAATCCTACTGAGGTAATCGAGAAGTTTTAAATTGGGTGTAAGGCCAACTTCAGTTGAAAAGGATTTAAATAAAACAAAACCAAAAAACTAAAAATATTCAGGAGATCAATCAGAACAATATTTAATTTAATGTTTACAAACAAATAAACTGAATTTATAATAAGCATATAAAAGTTATCCTTAAACTACATCTCATAAAATATGCGCTGGCGTGAACAAACAGATCCAAACATCATCAACTACATGTTTGTTCTTCCCAAGTGAACCATAATATGTCAAGGACAACAATCTAATCATTTTCAAAAGAACTAAGAATGTTAAAATTTCAGTTATCACAAATGAGATCAGGGATCAAAGGCAGGCATATGCAAGGTTTTTTAGCAAATGCTACTCTAACGATAAGACATCGCCAAGTAATGGATGCATATAAATATTCTTCTAGAAGAATCATCTTTATCAACTAGCTTTAAAAACTATAGTCAAGTCTTCAAATTATGCATGAGGAAGTAGTTCAGAGAATAAGAGTTGGGAGTGTAAATGTGTCTCCTCGGCAGGGAGGGAAGTGGGAAGGCTAAAACCTGGAGTTTTTCTGAGAAGGGCCAGCCTGCTTTTATCTGCTAGAACAGCTGCACGTAGGCTGTTAAAATGATGCAAATGAGGGGAGGTGATTAGGTGAAGGGGCAAGTAGGATGCTCGAAAGGTTGAAGAGTAATAAAAGGATTGTGGAGGTGATGGGCAGGGATCTGTTGGTTACAGGGGAAGGGGGAAGAAGACATCTGATTTCTTTCCCATCTTTTGACTGATATAATCCAACCCAGCATGTTCTTTGTTACCAGATTACAGGAAGCTTTAGACTCGGGTTGAGTCAAAGGAATGCCATAATGATTTGTAAAAAGATTTGCTCTTTCATGATATGATGTTGGAGATGTGGCATGTTTCACTGAGACCTGGCAAGGCACGGATGGAGTAATCTCTCTGTACCCTAACCTCAACTCCAGAATAGGAGGGAATGGTGGTGCTAATAATTTCCTGAGACTCAGTATTGTTCTGCAGGTGACTAGGTTGAGATCCTATCTGTAGCTGGAAGTTTTTGCTGGTATACCAGCAATTTGCTCCTTCCTTGACCTCTTCAGCCTCATTGCCAGGCTAAAGGTTGACTCTAGCAAGTTATTTGTGCTGGAGGACCTCCCTTCCGTAAAGGTCGAGTCAGTGAACTCAGGAGTTCATAGCTACAAGACAACTAAATCATAACAGTACTAACTCCTGTAGTCCAAGTCAGTCTGCTCTTCACCTCATTGAAATTTGTTTGTGATCTGAGAGTAGAGGACATTAACATCAGTTGGTTGTCATGCACTGGTCAACAACCAATTATTGTGATATTCATAGCCACCACTGATCGGTTGTGTAGAGAACAGACACATTAAATTGATGCCCCCCCGCCCCCGCAGTCATCTTATAGAACTGAATTTTTTCCAACAGTTATTTGGGAAATTTCCCAGTAAAAAGAAAGTAATTCTCAGGTATTGCTCCAGTGGTGGGATTCAATTTTTTTTACTACCGGTTCTGTGAGCGTGGCTTGATAGGTGTGGCAGGGGAAGGGCACTGTAAAATCTCCAGTTAGAGGTGGTATTTTCCGGTTCTCTGAACTACTCAAAATTTCTGCTACCGGTTCTCCAGAACTGATCAGAACCTGTTGAATACCATCAATGTATTGCTCCCAAGTGACTTTTCTAAGAAACTGGGGGGTGCAGTCTTTTCTGTGGTGGCAGTTACAAACAAATAAGTAGCTTTTGATTTAAAAAAAAGCAAGATATTTATTGCAGTCATGAATCCTTAATTGTAAGAATATAAACATGTTGCAAACTACAACCTTCTGCTTAAAGAATGAAAACACAAAAGGTTACTTTTCAAATAGCACAGAGAGATAGTTCAGCAATGATCCAAGAAAGAGCAGAGAAAACAGGTTCCAATCCAAATTTCAAACAGATAATCCAACAACATCCAAAGCATAACACAGAGAGGGAAGAAAACAAAGTGATGGAATATTGATTGTACCAACAAGTAGTTTAAGCTGCTGTGTCTTTTCCTACCACTTTGACTTAATTTGTGGAGTCATGCTTCTTTAATTCAGAGAAAAAACTTGATTCCTGGTGCTCTTCTTAATTTGAAATGTGTTGTTGAACTCAAGTCATTCTCTTTCCCTCTCCCTACCCCACTTTCAATCCATCACATTATAAAAACGCCCATCTCCCACACAGAGGTATGCTGCACTGTGTACAAATAAAATATTAAAAACGTTAAAAAAACCAGTATATTTTCAGCTAATTCAACCTAGTTCTAAGTCTCCCCAGGTGTGCTCTCTTTAGCTAATTTCTTTGGGCCAGGCTGGGACTCAGACTGGTCAAATATCCAACTTCTGAATCTGAACACCCAGGCTGATTCTTAACCGGGTCATGGTTTAGGGCGGAGCTCGAGAAGATAAAGCACCTATAAAGATGACTGTTGTAATGATGGTGAAAGACAAGAAAGACCAGACATGGGTACAAGCTGACATTTTGGCCTATATTCTGGCTATAGGAGTGGTTAGTTGAACCTCAGAGTGTTGATTTCCCTCTTTCATAGCACATTTCAGGAATGTGTTTACAATATAGTAGTATATTTTATATATTACAATACAGTAATGCATTATATATTTCATATAATTTTAAGATGTTGCAGTTTGGATTTGGGGAAGGTTTTTCATCTACTATTGAAAGGTAAACAACATGTAAAAAAGATTGTAATAAATGTTACATGATGCATTGCATTATATTTTACATACTGTAGATTCAAAAGAATAAAATAGTTTTTCTTCTATTTCTGTGTTTTCTGGTTCTTTGCAGATATTCTCCTGTTTGGCTGACAAAAGGTATGTTGGCTGTTCTGTTGGCCTAAGTTCATTGTTGAGAGATAATATCTATGTTTTTGCCCTTGGATGAAATACAGGAATGCAGTAATTGAAGTCTCTGGAGTAGATGAAGCTTAGGTATCCCTTTACAAAGTATGGTTCACCTAAGTATTATTGTGCTTAGTTTAGTGTATATGGTTACTTATTTCAGTATATACCATAAAAACTAAGTATGTACAAGGTACTGTTATTAGATTAATCCATTTTGTGAGTTTTCACAATACATTGGACCATAAAGTAAGCTAGAGGGCTGCATTTACATATACAATGGACAAAAGACACATGTAATTAAAACTCACTATGCTCCATACATTTAACAGATGCAGCCAGGAGGTCTTGACTGAGCAATTTTCCTTTTCACCTTCCTCTTTCTCTGAACAGGATGTGGGGGAATTTTCTGTGCTTGGCTACAGGCCAGTTTAAGAAAAGAAGAGCCATCATTTAGAAATTTGGGTTGAGTTCCAAAAAATGAGACCACAGGTTTGGATTAGTGAAGCCAGATGCAGTATAGATTTTATACTGGAATGTGGGAATGGCCTTGGAAGTCAGGTGTTAATTTCCAATAAAGTTAGTAGTTCTGGGTGTACCTCTTGTCTGGACTGCCTTATAAAGCTGACAGGTTTTGCTTTATTTTATGAATAGTGATCTCAGCTCCAGCATTATGTTGTATGTTGTGAGAGATCCTATGTTGACAGAGTTGACTGAGATCTGTTTCTTCAGAAGCAACTGATCATTCCCTTTCTCCTTAACCACACAAAGAAAATAAGAGAAGAAAACAAGTGCAATGATCATAAGGAGGATGAGGATCCTCAAAATTAAATAATTAGAGAAAGGGTGAAGGGGAAATAGAAGCAAGCAGCAAAGCAAGCTTGAATTCCTCATCCCCATTTTTAATTAAAAGCATGACAGTCTAGTCAACTGCATTTTAAATCCCCTCAAACACATTAAAGACAAAAGTTAGAATTAATAAGGTTGTTTAAAATGGCAATGATAAGCATTGAAGTTCCACTTGAGAAAGAGAAGCTCCTAGGCTAAATATTCAGCCATCAAAACTTAGGCTAGACATCCTCATTATCTGAGCCTCAGAATTAGCAAGCCTCAATAAAACATGTGTACTTTATTGTCAACTGCAACCTCCTATCTCCAAGACCAGCTGGGCTAATCCTCAAAGAGGTTATCAAGGCCACCTATCCTGTGAAGAAAAAGCAGACAATAAGAGAATCCCATTTCCCTGTGCTGAAAAGCTTCCTTCTTTACAGCAGCCATTGGGGATTGTTTTCCTGGGATGATGACAGGGCCATCTCTTTGGGGGGTGGGGGGGTAATGAACTCATCTTGGTTTTCAGGAATGACAACATAAATGAAACATCAAGCACTGATGTGCAAATTGCTTTGCTTAACTTTACCTTTGCCATTTCCTTTGCCACCTACTTCATGTTCTACTATATTGTAAATCCAAGGATACAGTTTGTAGGGGGGCGAGGAAAAGAAACTCAATATGACCTAACTGAAAATCTGAATCACAAAGAAAGGATCTTCTTTTCTGTCATTTAGAATTTTGGAGTGTAAAATCCTATCAGCCTCCACCTGCAGACAGAATAGCTGTATACCTGCATGAGATAAAGATCTAGAATAAGTAATTTAACAGATTGGCTCTGCTGGCAAGGAGAGTTTTCAAACTACAGTAAATTCTTATTATTTATGCTGGTTAGAACCTCTGGTCTCATATTTTTGTCAAAAATATCGATACTTAATCTTGTTTTATGTGTCTTTCTGCTTAAAGACAACTTACTTAATGCATATATTTCTTAAAAATAAACACAGTATTGAAAAAAAAACTAAATAAAGTTTAAACATTTAAAGTTTTATTTAAACATCTTATTTTTGATAGAACTGCAGGACGTATGATGGAGCAGTGTACTGTGAGGTTAAGCCTAGGGAGAGGTCTGATGGAACCTATTCTGTAGAAGATACTACATTATCTCTGTAACATCACTGCCTTCTTGCACACAGGACCACTACACTTGGGGGCTGTTTAACCAGCCTGATCATAAGTATGAGAGAAGGCAGAGCATTGCCTTATTTGACCACAGCGGGAAATGTGTATATCAGCTGACTCAAAAAAAGGATGAAGTTGCAGAAGCCCTCAATCAATCCAGCCTTAATATCGAGCCTTTTCTGTCATAGCAACTATCCTTTGGAACATCATCCCTCCAGAGCAGTGTTTTTCAATCTTAGCAACTTTAAGATGGGTGGACTTCAACTCCCAGAATTCCCCATCCATCGTGCTGGCTGGGGAATTTTGAGAATTGAAGTCCACCCATTTTAAAGTTCCTTAGGTTGAGAAACATTGCCCCAGAAATTAAATTGGCCCTGACACTCCTGGGGATCCACTTTTGATGCAAAGCCTAGTCAATGGTTATGCTGAAGGCTGTGTTTTCTATTGCGCCTGCTGAATTATGTTTTATGGTTTTTTAAACTTGGTTTTAAAAATGCTTTTATATGTTTTGTTGGCTTTTTCCTTGCATTATACTTTTTTTGTTGATGCATTTTATCTTCTGTAAGTTACACATATGTGAGATGGGCATATATATGAATCAAATGAATCAACCAATCTATGTGGATGGTCAAATAATCTGACTTGATATAATATTTTCATAAGTAGGGACATTGCAGGAACAGAGCTTTGTTAGTCTATTGAAAAAAAAATCGGGAGGAGTCTGGTACTGCCTTTCACAACAATACATTTTAGTAAAAGGCATAAGACTTCTGTCTGCTGCAGCAGTGGAGCATAAGCTCACAAAAGTTTATGCTTTTTAATGAAGGAACTACCAGACTCTACCTGATTTTTTTCCATATACCATGAAGATCCTAGCTCTGCTTTCATTACTGGCAAACACTGTGGGCCAGCGAGATATGAAGACAGAGCCAAAACATAAGCATGTGACACTGTTTAATGAAAGCCATTTCAGATCCTGCTGGCTTTTCACCAGCAATTCTCTCAATTCAATGTAAGAGTTTCCTTCTTATTGTCATCTTTGTCTTCTGTGCTTCCTTGGCTCTGACAAGTGCTCCATTGTGGTAACTAATGGGGGGAACCACATAAGATGGCAGCAGCAAGTGCCATGCCTCACCCTTGCCCTTCCCTCCTATGCTTGTTTTCTTTTTTTAGAGAGAGAAAAGGTAATTTTAAGAACTTCAGTTATGTGCAACAGAATGACCAAGCGGCCTCATAGAACAGCTAAGAATGATGGCAGAAAAGAGACCGGGTGCTACAGCAGGAAGTCTGCATCTCTCAGCAGATGACAGCTTCAGAAAAAAAACTGCCAAGCAATCTGTGTGACATTGCTGCTGCCAGAGCATCAGCTGAGCAAAAAGTTGATGGACTGAGTTTCTGGTTATACCCACAAGCTCCCCAGCATTGTGGGGGCATATATGTGTAGGGTCATTCTAAGATTAAGCAGCCCTTTCGTGTGCAAAGGGCCGATGAGGAGCATATAGAGGCACACTAACAATGTCCAAGGCCCTTAAGGAGGTAGAGTGAGATAATACTTAGCACAGTATTGCCGACTTTTGTTTCCACAAGAACAGGCTAAGAACAGGAAATGGCAAAGCGAAAATACTGGGTTATTAATTGTACAGTAATATACAAGGCACAAGCACTGATCCATAAGAGCTTTCTGCTAAAAAAAATAAAAAAGCAAAATTAAATAAATAAAAAAGTAGCAACTGAAAGACACGTAAATTATGGGGAGAAAAATTCCTATTCAGTATTTTCTGCTGTAACCTGAGCAGGTTGTTTGTAGTCACATACAATCTCCAGCCAAGATTCCTGGCCATGTTTTTGACAGGAATTTGTCCAGTGCTTATCTGATGAATGCTTCAGTTAGTCATCAATTAAAGCCTCCACAGTTCAAGGAGGATTCTGGGATGTGTAAATGTCAGGAATGCAAATAGTATGTCAAAGAAGAAAACAAGGACATCATAATAGCTGGACAGGATGGATATTAATTAGTACAGCTCCCTTGAGACAAGAAGTTCCAATCAGACTAATGAAGGGGCATCTTCTCCCTCCAACTGACTGTTAGAGCAGCTCTCTCCTTGACTTGCTGACTTTCTAGATCAGAGGTGTCAAACTCGTGGGAGCAGAGGTGGGATTCTACCAGTTCACACCTATTCGCTAGAACCGGTTGTTAACATTCTAAGCAGTTTGGAGAACCGGTTGTTAGAAGAAATTACTGGCCTAATCCTGTAAGGAAGGCAGGAAGGAAACATTCTGGTGTTGCTTACAGAAACTGCCTCTCCATTAACCCTTATTACATTCTTGACAGGACTAGACTTCCTGTCTCAGGAACGTCTCTAGAGTTTTTTTCCCCTCCTTTGCTGGTACTTTGCTTGTGTGGAGTGATCATTCAAAGTTACAATGGCACTGAATAAAGTAACTTATGACCATTTTTCACACTTGCGACTGTTGCAGCATCCCCACAGTCATGAGAGGCCAGGCGAGGAGATATGTGCTTCAATGTGAGTGATGTTGAGTTGGCCACACCCAGCCAGTCACATGACCACCAAGCCATGCCTACCACCTAAGCCACGCCCACAGAACTGGTTGTTAAAAATTTGAATCCCACTCCTGTCATCACATGATGTATTGTGACTTTTCCTCCCTTTGCTAAAAAGGGGGTGGCGTGGCCAGCACTGTGGGCTATGAGTTTGACACCAGATGCATGAAGTCCATATCACTATCATTATCCCCCTCAAGAAGAATGTATTTGTATAGAAAAAACCTCATACAACATATACAATTCATTCAATTTAATTTAAAAGTGGAACTGTTTCAATGGGCTTCTGACTCCTAGCCACACAAAAAAAATTGCATCTTTTTTTTTATTTTGACCTGTTGACTTATAGTAAGTTATTTTAATGTGGCTATTAGGGGACTTATTTCTAGTTGTTTTAATTGTGGTTTATTGTCCAAAATTGATATGATCAGGTGATATAGAAATAATGTAAATTAACAAAAATAAAACAAATGATATAGTTTTATAGGGGAAAAGCTTTCTGATCCTGCAGAATATGACTAATGCAAAGTCCAGGCAAAGAACCTTGAAATAAATTGGGAAGAAAACATGCATTTCATGGTGTTTAATTCACTCTTCATTCAATCCAAGTTGTGTTTTCTGCATCCAGTAGGGCTGTGATACATTGTGATATGTACATTGCATCTTTCCAGTTAATTTTAATGCAGAAAAAATGGCACCCGAAAACATATCATACTTCTTCAAGCCTTTCATTAAACTGTGTGGGAATCTGAGCCATTGAACAAAAAAATAACAATACAGAATGCCTAGTTCCAAATTAAAGTCTCAACAACCTTTTAAAACCTCAGAAATTTAAATGATCTAATTTGTTTGGCAGTAAAATCTGGAGCCATAGGGTTTATAGCAAGTCACATTCCTCAAACATCTTTAGCGTCAGCACCATATAAGGTAGTCTGTATCCTGCTCTGTTCCCTCATATCCCTGGAGATTACCACAGCCAAAAAAGATTGTGCATTAAAAATGAAGATAGAAATATAGACTAAAATCTTGAGTCCTTACCGTATACTTTTATTCTAGTATGAAAGGATTACTTTCTGAACTCAAAAAGGAAAAAGAACCATCTTAATAACCATCTACGCTGAGGTTAATTCTGTACACACAGATTTTATTTTCCAGAGGCTAATCTGTTGCTCTAAAATTAAAGAGGAGATCTACAAAGCTGTTTTACTATACTCCGGCTCATAGCAGGGAATCATGCTGCCCTAAAGGGTTCTCATAACATGCCCTTGTTACATACCCTTCTATCAATGCAGTTTTAATGCATACCATTCTAAACTTTGAAAGGTCACGACTGATAGTCAACTCTGCTGAAATTCCAGCCCCACCAAACCTCTATCATGTAAAAAAATTTCCATGCACGATACTCTCCATGCGCTGTATTTTTTCCCCATAATTCTGTCATCTGATTGCACTTTTTTTAAAAAAATCTTGAAACTGTGATTAACTATCTGACCTTGTGACCACTAGAAGGCAGCAAAGAGGTTTTTTTTTTTTACTCCTGTTGTCTCACACCTAGTGATTGTCTGAACTAGTGCAGCTGCTGGATGAGTGCTATTGATCAGCTGAAGTTTGAGAAAAGAGTTTAGCTGGAGCAAAGTGTGGGAACTGCAGAGTACTCTAATAACATTACATGTCAAAAGGAAGTAGGAACCATGGTTTTGGGGAGCAATGGCCACCAAGAAGTAGATTTCCAGCAAGACAGGCCAGAAGACATATACAAGAGACAAATCCTTTCAGTAATACTTCCAATTACATGCCTTAAGCAATGGCAGACAAGTCAATTTCAAGGTTTTGCATTATCTAGGGTGACCAACTGGCTTATCCATTTTAAAAAGAAAAAATGAGTGAGGGTTGGGTAAAGCCAGGATAAATGGGTAGGAGAAGAGGCTTTTTGGAGGACGGAAGAAGGAACTGGACCCACAGGAAACCATCAGAACCTATTGGAGGTACAGGTTTATCAACATAGAATATACCTGTTCAGGCTACCTCTTCCATTAGCAACTATATACACTACACTGGCCACATTCTACAGGTGAGATAAGAGGGAAAATATCATTTCCAGAACAGAGAAATCAAAGTGCCCTCAGGCTTCCTCCAATTTAGATGGATGATAAGATACAGTTGATAGAACACAGACACTGTATATCCTCTAAATCAGGGTGTCAAACTAGCAGCCTGAGGGCCGGACGCATCACGCACAGCAGGCCACGCCCACCCCAGCTCCGCAAAGGCAAAAAACATTATGATACATTGTGATATGTCATGTGACGTGATCGAGTTTGACACCCGTGGTCTAAACGATCTTCATACTGGTGCAAGGGTAGTATACCTTCTTTTATATACAATAACCCAGAGGGGTTATTGGAAATAAAACTGATGTTAGAGACACTGTAAATCAGCTAAATCTAGAAACTTGATGGGCATCAGAAATGTTCAGGAATGCACTATTGTGTCTGGGTACCCTTCCTTAAATATGCTCAGTACTATTAATTAAAAGAAGTAATTAAATATATATTTATTTAGATCACTCAGTTGATTTGTATGTGAATTATTCTGAAGTCTATTAACAGCAACTACTTTTTCAGAGCATGTCAGCTGCATCTTATCTATCTGGATTTGCAATCTGATGACAGGATGAATGAAACATTTCTTGATAGCAAAATTCCTGCATGGCTGTCTATTTGGAACTAATGTTCACTGTGTACCATACTAATGTCTGATACACTTTTCATGTGATATTCAGTGGCCCTATGCCAGAGTAACTTAATCATGCACAAGCCATATCAATACTCATAAGTCTTTTCCTAGTCATACAGCAAGCTTGTCTCATCTTGAGCTATATTTCATTTGTGGTAATGAATCTCCAACACAAACATATGTGTCAGCCTGGGGGAAGAAAGATAAGCAGTACAAAGGTGGAGGGGAGAAGGAAAAGAAAAAGGCTTGCTGACAGCATAGTTTAGAGAAAAAAAGGGAGTTGTTACTCATTTGTCTAAAGATTTATAGGCTACCAATTATCAAAGATCTCTTTCATACAAAATGAGAAGCTTGCAAATATAAATTTCACACAGCTCTTACTCAAATATCTACACCACCTTGGTTGCCCTTGTCAACTATTTGTGATATAAAAGAGAAAAGAAAATGTGCAAAATTGCTATCTCACTCCATAGCCACACACCCCTGCAGCTCTATGGTACATTATAAAGGATAAATGGCAAATCCTATGTGCCTGCTACAGAAAAACTGCAGTTAAAAGAATCCCTACAAAGCCTTCTGCAGAACCAGCCAACCTCTCATCCCTAAATAATAAAAAGCCTAGGAATTTAAACTCTAGTCTAATTCTAATTTTGAACTGCAATTCATTTTTTTTGCCCTTTTTTAACCCTCTTCCCATGTGCAAGATTTGGACTGTAACTTCTATAGAACAAAACCTCCTTTTTATGTTACTCTATAAAATGTTATATGATGGTGAATGCATATGTAGCATTAAGCAAAATGCAGCAGAAAAGGTGATTTTAATATGCATTATGTATAAAAGTTCTAGAAGTCAAGTTACCATTTGCAACATTTGTTTTATTCACTTCATCTGGGGCTGTTTGCAAAAAGGATCAAAACATCAATGTCTGCTTGTTTAGGCAGACAATTTATTTTGGAAAAATGTGGTGGTCTAAGTCAGAGTAGCATGTTTAGATAAAAAGATGAGGCTTCTGTGGGGCAATAATGCCATTTTATATGAGTTCCATACATCTTTCACTTGTAATTTTCTCATTTTTTCTAACTGCTTTTTGAACACAACTGTCTTTTGATCAATCATGCTAAAAGCCATCGGTTTGGAAGAACCTAAGATGTTTCTGAAAAAAATCACCATTGATTGTACCATTTCCCCCCCCCATTTGAATGTGTTTATTCTGAATGCAGAGAGGCTGTTTAGAATTTGGATGCACTTTATTTCAGATTCTCCCCTTCTCAAGTGAGAAGACCTTGTATTTTTGTCTCTCAAGTCTCAACAGTGCAAAGAACTGTATTCTTAGGAACACCATGTGGGGCCTGTTGTGCAACAGACGCACACGGAGATAGGGGCTCCTAAATGGGCTATAGCCTTAGACAGTTTTTTTGGGGATGGAATGTCTAGCTCTATCTGGTTTGATTACCACCAGGGGTCTTCATTTTGACTGCCTGTTTTTAATATAGCCCTTTAAGGCCCCGCTGCCCTTCAATTGCCCAGTCATGCTTACCATTTTAATGCTCCTTGACTTCTCAAAAATTCTCCTGCTGTCTACCCTGTTTGGAAATAAATCTTATTCCTTTATACAGGCAGGAATGAAGGACACTGCTCTTCCATTCTCTGCATACCATAATAGTGTCTGAAATGTATGTTCTCCACTGCACTTTTCCCTCTGAAATCCTACTATCTTGCTGTATCATGACAGGGGATGTTCCTGGGAGGAATGAATAAAGAATGCTTGGAATGTACACAAAAACATACACTTTCAAGAAGTGGAAGACATGAAGATCAACTCAACTGCAGCTAATGGAAGTAGGTGCTTATATCAGGCTGCAGTAGTATAGGAAGATACTGTAGTATAGGATCATCCCTTTAGAGATAATGGCAAAAATATCATTTCATAGAGTGCAAAAGATGGCAATGGTAAACCACTCTTGTATTTTACCAAGAAAACTATATAGATAGATAATATAAAATAATTGATGACATGGAGCCTGAGGATGGGCCCCTCAGGTTAAATGGCATTCAATATGCTGTGGAAGAAAATTGAGGATTTTTCAAAGTACTAATGGTTTTTATGATACAATTTCATAAAAACCCTCAGGATTTGAGCTGCTGATGTTGAAATGGAGACAGGGAGATTTTGTAACTAAAAGGACATAATTTTCATGGAACATGGGAATAAGAAGCACGAACATGGTAAAACTCAATGTAGTAAAAACTGAAATGAATCAAGTGCAACTGAACACTTAGGCATAAGAGAATTAAAATGGAGTGGAATTGGAAACTTCCATTCAGAAAATAATACTGCTTATTAATCCAGGACATCAAAAACAATGAAGATATAGCATTGCTCTTATAGTCAGAAAAAAATATAGCAAAGATCTCCCTTGGCTACAATGCAGTAAATGCCCAAATAATATCAGTTAGACTTTGCAGATTACCCTTTAATATGATGATTACCTACATTTATGCTCCAATTCTGATGCAGAAGAAAAAGAAGTTAATGAGTTGAATAATCAAGGTCAATCTTAAATTGGCAGAACATATAAGCAAGATGTATTGCTTATGCTTACAGATTAGAATGTAGCAGTTGGAAATAAAGAATAAAAAACATAGTTGGACTATCACCTAGACAGGAAAAACAAGGAACATTTCCCAAAAGATCTCATACTCAGAGAGAACTTCCAACGTAAAACTGATACGTTAAAGGATGCTTATAAGCAAACAGTAAATAATTCAAAAAAGATCAAACAAAGATAGGACATTCTTTACAATAGAGATGTCAACATTCAGGATATCTTAGAACAGCCTTGGCAGCCCAGCTTGGCGGGGAGAAGGGAACAGAGGTACGCAAGAGGTGGGCTGGTGTGCAGATGCGCGCGCATACACCGGTCCACTCCCACAAGAGAAAAGAGAAGCCTATGGAGTGCAGTTTCATGCTCCTTCAGGCTTCTCTGCACCAAAAGCTTTTGCAAAGGGATGGAAGGCCTGAAGCAATGTGAGATCGCTCCCCAGAAGCCTTTCATCTATTTGCAAAAGCTTTTGGCATGGAAAAGAGAAGCCATTGGGGGCGTGGTCTTGTGTTTATTCAGAGTCACCGAGGCTGCCCAATGCTCCAAAAGTGGATTGGGTGTCCTGAGTAGGCAGCCTCAGTGAGTCAGAACAGATAGAACATGGTAAAACAGATTGGCTCCAGGTAGTCAAAGGAGTGAGACAGAGTTGTCACTCCTGCCACTTATTCAACCTATATGAAGAATTATATATTGAGAAAATTTGGTTTGAAAGAAAATGAGTGTGGTTTTAAAATTGGAAGAAGAAAATTAATAATTTGGTTTATGTTAACAATGGTACTTTGATAGCTGAGAATACAAATAATCTGGAAGCTCTACTAAAGACAGTCAATGACAATCAATGGAATTACAATGAAATATAAAGAGGATCAAACTAATAACAGTGAGTACAGCAACCAGCAACATTGAAGACAATGAAGTTGTGGATAGCTTTCTATGTAGGATCAACTACATAGAAAAGGAATCATCAATCAAAAAATATATTCCAGATTAGCACTTAGTAGGCTGGTAATCACCTTCAAAGCTGACACCAGCCAGAGCATAGAAAAACTCAAGGAAACAGTGCAGGATCAGAAGATTTGGAGAGACCTGGCCCACAAAATTGCCAAGAGTTGGACTCAACTGAATGGATGATATCATCATCATCATCATCATGCCAGTAATGAAGGCCTTGGAAAAATATTCAGATGTTATGATATGTCTATATTTACAGATACAAAAATTGTGCAAGCAATGGTAGGGAAGTTAAAATGGGATATGATTTTAAAAAAGGATAGAAAGAACATTGAGATTTTTGAACTGTAGTATTGGGAAAGACTCCCAAGACAACTATGAAAACCCAAGTAAACAAACAAATGAAACAATGCATGAGTGACCAAGCTAAAATTATCATATTTTGACATTTTATGTAAAACATAGCTCCCTTGAGAAATAAATTTAAATAAACAAACAAGCCATAATACTGGGAGAGAAAGGAAAAACAGAAGAGCAGGATAACCAATCTCCAAGGGAGATGGAAATAGGAATATAAATAAATAAAATAATAAATTTAAAAAAAAAACAGACAAGAGCTGGATGAACTTGATTGGGGACAGATCATCTTGGATAAAGTCTATCTATATGTCACTAAGAGTTGACAACTTGGTGACCCATAATCAATCATCACTCTATTTGGCAGCTCAAAATCATTTGATTTATTCCATGGACACTTGGCAGATGAAGTAGATATTGCATAGAGATATAAATCAATCCTCTATATGCAGCGCATTATATAATTATCTCCCCTTTGATTGCATTTCTATTCTGCTAAAGCTGACAATTTCTACATGCAAGGGCATTTTTATAAGTATTCAAAGCAACAATCCCATTTGAAATTTCAATTCAAATTCCTATTTGCATTGCAGTACATGACGCTGTAGACAATAGAGCTCCATTTTAATATAGTCCAGTGCCACTTCCCTGTATATATTTTACATCCCTGTACTTAAGTATTTAACCATACTTAGAAAGCAATCCAGTCAACTGAGACTAATACTATGTACTTACATTCAAGGCATTCTTAGCAGCTTCTGCTTCTGAGCGACTATCAAAGGTAACGAAACCCACAGGCTGAAAGAAGAGAAAAATTAGAATGTTTCTGGACTGTTCATAGTCAAAATTATCCTTTACTTCATATGCTACTTTTAATTCAAAAATTACGCAGAAAAATCTCATTTGAAATATTGATGATAGCCTAAATTAAACACGATTACATTGTTTTTAGTATCTTTAGTTTATGAGTTGGTATTGATTTTTCATTGTGTAGACTTTTGTTGATTAAACTTTGTTCTGTTCTAGGAATGTCCAAACATTTCATTTCTGATTTATTTATTTTTAATGTGAATTTTCACAAAATATCCCTTGTCATATGCCAGATGGGACTTTCCAAACATTTTGGAAGCATTTCAAATTTGAAATTCACTGTCTTGAACTTGTTACTCCTCTTGTTTCAAACTGAAGCTTCTCTCAAAATGCTCAAAGTATTTTGAATTTTGCATTTAAGATGACAGTTTTCTCAACATCTGATACTTGACGTATTTAAAAATAAATATTTTGGACAATTCTATTCAATGCTGCATTCTACATATTAAGTAACAATTTTAAAAGACCGTGGTTAATTTTATTTATTTCACATTCTTGGAAACTTGAGATTATGCCTCCAAAATGAATCTTAAAGATTGTGAGATTTCCCATCTATGGAAAATCATTTCTCCAATATCAAAAGACTTAGACTATGAAAACAAATTAAAAGGAAGAAATGATTACTTAATTATTCCAAAATGCTTCACCTTCTACACTCTGCATTTACCAAGAATTAAAACGGGACTGTTGTTTAGACTAATTTATCTATAAAAACATTAAAACAAGGAAGTGTTTTATGAAATATTTGTACTAGAGCACTTAATTTAGCAGAAACTAGGGAACCAATCTTACTTCTGTTCTTGCCTTTATTAAACATTTTACTTTCAAGGTATGTAAACAGATTTAACCTAAGAGGTGAAAAACAATCAAAATGTTTAGGCTAGGTTTCTTATAAAGATTTTTAGACAAAAATCTGAAATTATATATTTTTAAATCTGCACCTATTAATACATTTTCCCATCTTTCATTATGACAGGATACTAGTGCACAGGCAAGATAATTTCAAATTATCTATTTCATTAGCATTTAGATTAGTTACCAAATGAACAAACTTGAAGTTCTTCATCCTTTTTTAAAACTACAGCAGCAGCAAATTCCTACACTGTATACATTCCACTGTCATCTGTCCCTTTCATGGAATCAAACTATAAGAAGAAAATCTGCAGTCATAGGTTTCCAATGACAGCTATTGCTAAAAGCCTGACAGTTTCACTTTTAAACCATAGAGGTTCTGACTGAACTCAATCCAAAAAGCAAGACACTTTCTAGGAAAGTTTAAAGATAAACTGCAAGAAATGCAAATCAAAGTGACAAAGAGTCTCACCACTCACTACCTTAAAGAGCTAAAACAATAAACTGAGGAAGAGACATTAGGTAATGACAAGTATTGATTTTTTTAAGTTTTTGGTATAGACATCAATTTTAAAAGCCTAATGTGAAATATAAATGGAACAAATGCTCCTCAAACAAGGAGAAAGTTACTTCAAAAAATTCAAACGAATTTGTCAGTGACTTCCGGTTTGCAGGGCTTCGGTGACAGGCAGAAATCCGCGATCGTGCGCGGTTTCTGCCTGGGCTCGCCACTGGAGCGCCCTGAACCAGTTTGGCTTCGGGGCTAAGCCACCCCGTAGAGGTGGTGAAGAGGGGGGAGATCCCAGCAGGGTCAAGGAAAGCCGCATCTTTCCTCCTCAGCTGGCTAAACTCCCTTTCCCGAAGGCGGTAAGAGCGGCGGTCAGAAATGGCCGCCTCAAAGAAGCACTCATCCGGAAAAGAAAGTGCAGGAGGAAGTTAAGAAGTGAACGTTTTGGCTGACCGGGATAAGAAGCAACAACCAAGGTATCCTGGAATTTAAATTTTATAAAAGATACATTGTTCCCAAAGAAGATTCGGAAGCAGCGAATGAAAGTGAAAAGGGAAAGTTTTTTTTTTCACTCTCCTTCCTTACGGTGACAGCGAAGAGAGATGAATGAGAAATCAGAAAAACCCGCTTTGGCACCAATAGGTAATTAAACTGGAAATATCATTAAATGCCAAGGGGACAACAAAGATTTCTGAATATTAAAAAATTCTTCTTTTGCTATAAGTGGGAAGGAACAGGAAAAGAATAAGAGCAGGATTTGGAAGGAGGAGCCTGCCTGGAATTCAAAAGAATTTAAAGATAAATCTAAACAAGACTTCTAAAAGATACATTTTAACTGGAACTTTGCAACTAAATAGTAACCCCAGGAAGAGAAAGTGAAAAAAGAAGAAAGTGCTAAAAGAAACAGCTTGTGTGTATTTGGATTGCTTGGTGACTTTGGGACTTTTGGAAATTATATTTGAATGACTAAAAACAATTGGGTGGTTGTTTAAAAAAATTCTACAATGGCATCACTTGTGGATGAACTGAAAATGGAATTTCAAAAATATAAAGAAGAGGAACAAGAAGGGAAGGGTTCTTTTGGCTCCGTTTTTCAATTCTTAGAAATGGCGATCTGTACCTACGAGAAGCTACAAGAAAAGACTGCGCAACAAGAAGATTGGGACAAAGAAGAAGCCATCTTTGATGAACAAGTAACTTTATCTGGGGAAGAAAGGGGAAAGTGGGGAAAGAGAGTGGAGAATTTAAGACTTAAAAAAACAACCAAAAAAGGGAAAAATAATGTGAAAAGTGGATATAATGTTAGAAAGCAACAGAAAAGGGGAATACAGAAGAGGGAAATGGAGGTGGAGAGACAAGGGGGTAAAAAGGGGAGAGAGAAGCAAGGGAGGAAGGAAGGGAAGAGAAGTTACAAAGGTTTGGAGCAAGATGTAAAGAAACAGGACTTATTCAGAGATAATGGGTGAAAATTTAACTGAAAAAGCGATTCTGCAAAGGTACATAAGATTGTATTGTTATATTTGTATTAGAAATAATGTTAGAAAATTGGAAACAACATATGATTAAAAAGTGGGATAAAATAGTCAGTGTAATTCAGTGAAACTTTTGTGAACAAAATAAATGAAATGAAATAAATGAGAGAATTGAATTAGGAAGGAATGGGAATGTTTTAATTATTCAATGTTTTATAAAATATAAGTGAAGTGGGGGGGAAGTAACTATGGAAAGTTTATAAGTGTTCCCATAGAAGTATGATACCTATTTGAAAAGAAATGTGTAAAATGTTTAAGAGCTAAATGAATATTAATATTAACGATAGAATTGAATTGGTATGGATTGTTGTTTTAATTATATTATATATCTATAATTTTTTTCTTTTTTTAAAATACAGTGTGTAGTTTTAGAATGTACCAAGCAGAATCCGAACGGAAGTTATGTATTATATTAAGTGTTATAATTTTAGGGGAAAGATATAAAGGCGTCATACTCCAATCAGAGATTACAGGAGAAATTTTGTTTAATGAGAAAAGATAATAGACAGCTGAAACGGGACAGACAAAGAATATACCGTATTTGCCGGCGTATAAGATGACTTTTTGCCCTGAAAACATGCCTCCAAGTGGGGGGTCGTCTTATACGCCGGGAGGACTCCGACTCCCACTTCGAGCTTGAGTTGCAGCCGGGAGGGAGGCTGGGGGAGCGGTGTGTGTGTGTGTGTGTGTGTGTGTGTGGCGGGTGTCACTCGCCACGCTGCGCAACCTTTCCCCCTCTTCCTTCCTTAGCGGTGTGGGGAGGAGAGGATTCAAAGATCCTCACGTGCGGCGTACTTTTCTTTTTCTTTTTTTCTTTTTGCACGCAGGTTTTGCATGCGGGCGGCTGTAGGTTAAGGATGGGGAGCCCCGGGTGGGTTATCAGGTTTTACGGTGCTTCCAACATGTGCGAACGGTGGGAGAGCGGAGAAGAGAGCGGCGAGCGCCCGCTGTGTGAAATCCTGCCGTCAAAGCAACACTGGGGGAGGCAGGGTATAAATTTACTAGGTTAATGTAGCAATGGTGATTAATGCCCAGAACATTGTTTGCAGGTATTGGGGGTGTGTGTGTGTGTGTGGTGGTGGTGAGGAGAGGTTGTCCTTTGAATGCGGAAAAGTAGGTGTGACCTTGTGTAGGAAAATAAAGAGATCCTTTTAGCGTGTTTGGCTTCTTTGCCTCCCCTCGTTCGTTTTGACGTGGAGATAATGGCCTTGGGCGGGAGGGGAAGAAAACTGTAGCTGGATCATTTCAAATTTCACTTACTCTCCTGCCTCACTTCAATATGTCTGAGCGACTCCAGATACTGGAAGACTTTTTGAATGAAAGTGTTACCTCCATTTTTTTTTTTTAAAGAGGGCCACTTGGGGAAAAAAAAAGATTCTAAGGAATTCCTTGTTTCTTGATTAAAGAGAAGGCATTGAATATACTGTTCCTTGGCAGCCTTTTCAGTGTCCGGGTTTTTGGTGTGTGTGTGTGTGTGTGAGAGAGAGAGAGAGAGAGAGAGATCAGCTGTATTGAGAAGAGAACGTTTCCTGTGTTCTCATTTTATTTACAACATATTTTACGCTTAATGGTAAGCAATGAAAATATTTTTAAAACTCATTTCTAAACTCCATAGCTATTTGCATATTCTTGGTTCAAAATTGGATTAGCTCATTTCAAAATTGTCCAAAGCAGAAAAGTGCGTCAAAAAAAAAAGAAGTGCAAAAGTGGAAGGTGTGTGGAAGAGGGGGTAGTCTTATACGGCGAGTATATAACAAACTCTATATTTTGAGTGGAAATGTTGGGGGTCGTCTTATACGCCCAGTCGTCTTATACGCCGGCAAATACGGTAAGTATAATGATCTGAATCGAGATGAAATAAATAAAATAAAATTAAGAAAGTTAAAAGAGGGGAGAAGCTATATAGAAAATGTAGAATGGTAACGAGATATGGAATGGTATATAAAAATGAGCATGAACTTGAATTTGTGTCTGTACGAAGAGATGTAACCCGGGATCAAGCTGCTTTCAAAAAAGATGTTTTATGTTTTTATGTTTTATGTTTTGTTTGTTTATGTTTGTTTTTAAAAATCAATAAAATTTAAAAAAAAAATTCAAACGAATTTGTCAAAATAGTTTGTCTTTAAGAAATGCATATTAGAAAAAGGAATATAAAATATTTTATCTGTAAAATATTTTTCAGTTATAATTAAAAAGAGAAATGAATTGTTTTATATGTAAACCCCAATTAAAACCAGAACTGATGTTGACTGATAATTATTTATTTATTCATTTAATTTCTATAGCCACCTGTCTCAATCAATGACTCTGGGTGGCTTACAGTATAAAAACTATAAAAACAATTGGGCAATATGTAGGGTAAATATGTGTGGTTGGAAGCTATTTCCATGGGACCAAAGCTTTGATAATGGAAATTTATGCTCCAAATGAGGATAAAGTAATTTTTTACAAAAGAGTTATGAACAAAGTAACCATATGAAAATTGGTATTTAAGGAAAATTGGAATGGAGTGATTTTTGTAGGAGATCAGCAGGCTGAGCTAGCAGGCAGGGTTAAATGTGTCATGAGTTTGAAATCATTGCACAGCCATCAGAGATCTAAGTCCAACTCCCCATGAATTTCATTCACCCTTATTTAGCATCAATTTAACTTTGACTGTGTGATTCTTGTGTATAAGTAACAATAATAAACTCTTCAGGGCTTTGAACATAGGAAGTGTTACTGGTTCTTTGGGCTTCACATTTCTTCACACAAGGACAGTTCCTCTGAGAAAGATATTAAAATAGCACAAGATAAATTATCGAAACTTTTTTTTGACAAGATAAATAATCTAGAGCTTGTAAATGCATAAAGACACAAAAATCATGATGCAAAATAATACACTTATTATTCTGAAAGACATAGATCTTTCTCAAGAATTAATATGCTTTGAATATCCAAGAATTTGGCTATTAGTGTTTATAAGTGGACATACTGCCAAAGGTCTTTTCAAACTTTAGCGTTTAAAAGGAAAATCAATTCTTTCAGATGGAAAGTAAAGAAACATTGCAGCAGAAAGAAACAGTAAAAAAAAATGTAAAAAAATTGTTAAAGGCATTTTTATAGTAATTTTAATAAAGGTAGAGACTAATAATGGTTTGGGACACAAGTACAGCTTTTATGAAGGGATATTTTATACAGCATGATAGTAAAGTGAAAAAAAGAGACAAGAAAATACAATTTGAGGTCAGATAAAAATTAAAGAATTAAAGAATCCCCCCAAAAGAAAATTATGTAACACCAAATTAAACTTTTATGACAACAGTGGTCTTTGTTTATAGTAGGGAAAATGAAAGTAAAAATAAATTATGCAAAACAAAAGAATTTTGAACTTGCAAATAAGCTGTGGAAATTGTTGGCATATCAATTGAGGAATGTGGGAAAAATATTAAAATTAAAACATAGAAATATTATATTAACAGAAGAAATGCCATCAATACTACTCTAATTAATATAAAGGAAAAGAAATCTCCCTAGGAAAGTTATGAACATTTAAAGAAACAAAAAATTCCAAAAATCACAGAAATACGGAAATAATTAACGAATGGATCTATTACAATAAGAAATGTTTATGAAGCTATAAAAAAGTCACAACAAGGAAAGCACCTGGACCAGGTGGTTTACCAGCTTATCATATTTTTAAAACAAATGACTACAACTATTGCAAAAGGTAATGAACTTCATTTTACAGACTAGAAAGATACCAGAAAGTTTGATAGAGGCTAATATAGTATTAATACCTAAAGAAGATCAAGATTTGACTGGACCAAAAATTATTTCTCAATATCATTATTGAAGAATGCTTGTAAGTTATTTATGATGATTTCAGCTGAGAAAATGAAGGTGGTTTACAGAACTATAATTAGTTTGGATTTTCACCTAAAAGCTGTGGGACAATATTAAAAACATATGGGATATTTTGGAATACTTACAACAACATAATGACAGCATAAGAAGTGTTTTACAGGAAAGAAACAGTAGATAGAGAAAAATGGTTAACTTACCGAGAGCCCTTATAACAGAAACATGGAGAATATAACATGAACTCAAAAGAGCAATTGACTGAAAGAGGGATTTAGTTTTTAATGGTTTTCATATGCACAGTTAAGAGAAAGATTTAAGGTAGATAATAGGACATTTGGGATTGACAACAGATGACAGAATATGAAGTACAAAATGTACAAGTGATGAACATGTAATTGCTAAAATGTAATTTAACTGAAATTTTGAAATGGAAAAAGAACAAATGAAAGACTGCGATAAAATGGGCTAAGATCTTTGGACACAATACACTGATGGAACAGTGGGAAAATATGTGGTTAAAAGGGCTGAAATTTATATTGTTATAATCTAAAAGATGTTTTTTTATAAAATGATGTAACATTGGTATATGACTTCAGAAAAATTATCTAGAATGTATAAAGGTACTTTAAATACATGTTGGACAACAGGTATTATTTTTATCATGACTACTGGACTTGTAAAAAAGCCAGAAATTTCTGGGTTCAAATACATGCAATGATACCACACATTTTAAAGACCAATATTCAACTAAAATCAGAACTTTTCTTGCTGGGATTAGTGGACATTCAGTTAGAAAGGATCCATGGAAGATTATTTTCATATATGATTACTGCCACAAGACTATTATATGTGCAAAAATAAAAAGACTGACATGCCCACAACCAAGGAATGAATGGTGACCATGACAGAACTAGCAGAGATGACAAAATTAACCTGTCTGATTAGAGAAAGATCAACAACTACATTTATCAATTATTGGAAATCTCTTATGGACTTTTTGCTGAAAAAAAGAGGAAAAAAGCTTGTGATTTATGGGTTTGAAGATTAGAAAGGGTAGCTTATAGAAAGAAAGAAATTATGATGTAACCTTAGAGACAGAGGGTGGAATACAGATGCATTTATAACTGCTGTCAAAAAGATGGGAAGTCATCTTTTCTTCCCCTACTTTTTCTTTTCTATTTGTATTTCTATTTTCTTATTTTGTTTCTTTTTTAATATGTTCGTATTTTTTAATCTTGTTAAAAATGTCGTCAATAAAATTATATTTTAAAAAAGTGAGACATATATAACATTATCACAATAATCCTTCTGAATGTCAGTGATCACATTTCGAAGATGAACTGGGCTGGACACAATTTTAATTTTTCAAGTACATCTAACATACATCTCTAACAGAGTGATTACTATAGTTAAAAGATAAGTACTGAATCAACTAAAAAGACTGTAATGACTCAGTTGTTCCAACCATTTTCAGTAACTTTTGTTAAAAAGAAAAAAAATAAAGATTACTGGGCCAAACTTTTATACCTACTTTATCATTTATAATTTACCGCATCTTAATAACCTCTTATGATGGTTATGATAAAGCATTTATTCAGTGTTAGCCTTACCTGCTTTGAAGTGAGTTTAATAAGAGAACCTTCATATCCCTGGAGAGAAAAATAAAAACTACATATGTACAAAATAATATACAAGATCTTTAGATCTGTACATTTAAATACTGAATATCACCACATTGTCTCACAGTAATGCACAGCATTCTTTATCATTTGGCTTTCTTTTAAAAGGACAGCAATCATAATTCATAAAAAGATCTAACTATTTCATATGGCCTTAAGGCAGACAACTAGTCAATATTAGGATTAAAAACTGAGTTAAACTGTAAGTTATATACTTAAAAGTATTCATTATTATTGGAACTACAGACACTTCTTACTTACCAATTGCAACTGGGATTGGCAACTCTGTTACTAAGTGCACATGTGTAAAGTGAAAAATCACATGACTGTGCCAATATGATTGCACTTGATGAGTTTGGCAGTTCCAGCTATGGTCAATAAGTGAATAACTGTAGATTATTAAGCATGACATCACATGATGCAACTTTTGACTTACTGCTGGCTTCCCCATTGGCTTTGCTTGTCAGAAGCTGCCTGTGAAGGTCACAAATGACAATCATGGGACTGCAGAGTGCTACAATCTTGATAAAGGCACGACAGCTACCAAGTGTCCAAATCACCATCATGTGACTGAGGGCACCCTGCAAGAGTTGCATTTTGAAAACCTAAGTCTCCCTTTTCAGCACCATCATAACCTCGAACCATTGCTGAATGAGTGGTCAGTTAATGAAGATTATCTGTACTGTATTTTGAGTAAAGCATAGAGAAAAAATAATAATCCTACAGATCTATATATAAAAGCAAGGCCAAGTTTGTCCCAAAGGTACTTTTTTCAAAAGACAACTGGGCTTTCTAGGTGTTTTTTTTTTTTCCCTTTGAAAACTTTTCACTTTTCATCCAAGAAGCTTCTCTATTTTTTTTTTGGATGAGAAGGGAAACATTTTCAAAGAAAAAAACACCCAAGAAAATCCAGTTGTCTTTTGGAAAAAGCCTTTTTGGGACAACCATGACTTGGATGATTGAGAATCTCCAAAGACATGTTAGCTTTGGAGTAACACAAATAAGATATTATACCATAGGGCTTATACAGGCATCCACTCCTCACAACTAAAAAGTGCCAAAATGATATAATAGCAATAGCACTTAGACTTATATACCACTTTATAGTGTTTTACAGCCTCTCCAAGTGGTTTACAGAGTCAGCATATTGCCCCCAACAATCTGGGTCCTCATTTTATCAATTTCAGAAGGATGAAAGGCTGAGTCAACCTTGAGCCTGGTGGGATTTAAACTGTCAAACTGTAGGCAGCTGACTGCAGAAGTAGCTTGCAGTACTGCACTCTAACCACTGCGCCACAGATGTATGCCATGCTGTCATGAGCTCCACCATTTTGTACTTACATCATAATGCAATGCACAAGGATTTGCATGGCAAAATGCTTGTGTATTTAGGACTGTTCTATAATGCAAGGATTCTACTGCTCCGAAACCAGTACTGCTGCCCTGGGTTCTTTTCACACTGTGAGCTTGCCAATTAACTACTGATTCAGAGCCATTCCAGAAGAAATGCTGTATAGAGAGTGTTGCATTTTTTCTCCTAGTTCTAGGACAAAGGTTTGCCTGCTGATGTAAACAACTTTGCCATATCTGATAGCTCCCTTCACCATTATTAGTTATGATTAGTTAGGCAATTTTACTGCTATCTACTCGGAGCATACCTAAAGTGTCCCCCACCACCAACACCACATTCTGCAAACAACTACAATGAGGCTGGGGGCACCAGCTGAACTAACTGCCAATTCTTCTGCATTTTGACAGCTATCTGGGTAGCCTTTCCCTTTCCCCTTTCCCTCTGGGTAGAAAGATTCTATGATAGAGTTCTTTGTTGAAGCAATCTAATATTTTCATTCCTAGCATGTAATTCACCAGTGCTTCAAATTGTCCCCAAGTGTAAAGGTATGTAGGAACGACCTTGAGAGACAGGGGGAAAACAGAGGCAGAAAAATGATCAAGTAAGACACAGCTCTTAGTTCAGCAGCCCTCATGCGGGGGAAACTGTTCCCTCTGGCATTATGCGAGGCTGGCAGCAAGCAGTGGCTAAGGGAAATAATAATGAAGACCAGGAAGCAGAGAAGAAAAAGGAAAAAGAAAAATTTTTTGCCTCCATAGCCCTTTAAAACGCTACGAAGCTAACCTGAACTATAAGAAGTCAGCTTTAACCACAAACTCTTTCTATCTGGAGAACTACGAGCCAATCTTTTGCCACAACCTTCTAGTGCAGAGGTCTCATTCTCGCGGCCCGCGGGCCAATTGCGGCCCGCAGGACGATATCCTGTGGCCCCCGCCGTGATATGAAAGTATAATATTAGTGTATAATATAAATATAAAGTATAATATAAAGTATAATATTATGCGGCCCAGCCTCACCCAGACTCTGCCTCCAGCGGCCCCCAGGTAAATTGTGTTTGAGACCCCTGTTCTAGTGCAAGACTGAGTCATGAACTGGGGAGAGTGACAGTTGATGAAGGGTGTGGCAAAAACAGTTGGACTCAGTCTCCAGGCAGAAAGGCATGTGGTCAACCCATCCATGGATTCTCCAATCGTCGTGCTGGAGAAAGGTACTGTCAGATTTGCAAAACTGATGTCAGCTTGTGAAGTAGACACCTGATGGTTCTACTTTATTGTAAGGTTACATTAACAGCCTCTTGCAAGTCTGATTCTTGCAAGCCTTAATAAAAAGTGTGTCTGCTAAAATACCAATATTTATTATTAGATTTATCTCACCTTTATTATTTTATAAATAACTCAAGTCAGCAAACATACCTAATAGTTCTTCCTCCTCCTATTTTCCCCACAATAACCCTGTGAGGTGTGTTGCACTGAGAATGACTGGCTGAAAGTTACCCAATCAGCTTTCGTGCCCAAGATAGAACTAGAATTTAGTATCCCAATGTCTAGGCCTATGCTGAGAATGGTTACTAGAATTAATAGCTGAGGTAACAAGGGCACCAGTGTTACTTGAAGAAGCTTCTTGGATGAGAAGCGAAATGTCTTCAAAGAAAAAACAGAAAGTCCAGTTGCCTGTTGAAAAAATACCTTTGGGACAAGAGCACCCATGTTTTTTTAAAAAAGTTGGCAAGCAATGCCACTTCTGAATCATCCTTACAGAGAGAAACATTTGGGGGCTTCCCAGAAATAAAGATTGTTAGTCTCCATCTTTCCTGAGGCAAAATTATAAAAGGTGTGTTTAAATGATTCAGAAAATATCATGTGGAAGATACCTCAAATACTAAGAAACTGCTAATGGGATATGTATTAGGGATTTGCAAAGCATTCAAAAGAGATGTTTGGCAATGTAGGTGAGCACAAGCAAAGCACTTCTCTGTGAAGTGTTAAAGAAGTCAAGTCTTCTGCAAGCTAAAAGTGTTGCAAATGACCTGGCTGTTTTAACATTTCAAACAGAGGTGTGCTTTGTTCTTTCTAACACATTTGGTGAAACACTTCTTTCAAACGCTTTGCACAGTCAAAATAATATGCATATACTCAAGATGTCAAACAGAAATGACACAAAAAAGAATTTTTCCTATGTCACCCAGCTCAAAGGGAATGGGTGGGAAAATGTAATGAAGTGGATTAAAATATTTCATTACCAAGAAAGATGGATTTCATACATATATAGCCTAATGTTATGCTTTCTATAAATGAAAATGAGGTTTATCAACCCAGAACAAATAAAAAATATATGTTAGATTTGTACATTTCCATTGCTGGTATTAGAAAATTTAAAAAAAAAACAGTAAAATATGCCTTGGAAGAATATATGGTAGCATCTACAATATGTGGCATGTCATTTACAGATGTCATGAACTCTACCTAATCTTTATCATCATCAGAGGCTCATGTATGTGTAACTTCATCACACCACTGTTAATGTTTATAGTCATTTTTGGGGGGAGTGTTTGGCCAACTTTCAGTCTCTTTGAAAGTCCTCCTAGCCATGTTTTCAGTTGAAATAAGATATTACAATTAACTGTATTCCAAACTTTTAAAAATCCAGACACTAGAAATATTGTATTCTCTTCCAGGAGAACCTGTCAGACATTACTGTGGAAATATGCCATTTATAATAACAACACAAATCACAATGTTTCTATAAATAAGCACACCAAGGCTCTTAGTCTCAGTTTTGTCTTCCAAGATTGATAGTCAAAGAAAGTACCTTGAATGGTCTGAACAAGAGATAGAGCTCTCGGGGCTTGATATCCAGAGGAAGACCACTGACAAAGAGTGTCCGTACCTATTAAAAAAAAAAAAGATTCACATCAAGAAAATAAAAGCAACTTTCAGCAAATTTAGTCCATCTAATTAACAGTAAGGTGTAAATTCTTCCAGTTTATTAAAGCTTGTCTTTCTGCAATTATACTTTCTTACTATAAATGAATGCACACATCTCAATATCTTTTATGAAAATGACTTTCATATATTTAAGTTCCTTACTCCATAGACAAAATCCAACCAACAGGTTTGCAGTCACTGCTATCTCCAATTATTATGATTCTGTTACATACTCTTGTGTTTCCATAGCATTTCACATAAGTAAGCAGGCTGAAAAATTTGAACAGACTCCCCATCAATTGGGGACATGTTATGTATTTTAAGCTATCTTGGCTTATTCACAGGACAATTAAGCAGATTTGTTGGATTTATGATAGGCATATTGACTATATGTTCCCATATGTATTCATTCTCATTCTTACATTCTTTTTCTAGAATTTTTAGAAATGATTTTAACTAGCATGAATATGTGAATTTGTCTGGTGCTATTATTGAGTATTACTGCCTTTATAATAAGTCTCTATATTTCAAAAATAAATAGAGATGTTCCTAGTTATTGTTTATTTATAACATTTTTCAATATTATTCTGTCGCATTTTGCAATGATTTTACTCTACCTTACACAAAAGATCTGCAGCTGCTTTAAGAAGGGAAATTGTCAGGCTTCCAGTTCATTTCCTGACTTATGATTTCTACAGTTATTAACTGATCTTCACAATCTGGGCTACTATCTCCCTTAAGTACATTCCAAACTCCTAAAAGGCCTCTCTCCAACTCTGTTCCTATCGAACTGTGCAAGATAAAATTTGCTATATATTTGCTGTATACCCTATCAAGCATTATTTCTGCAGCATGCCAGATGTCTTCCAGCATTAGGAAGGTGGTTCATTTAGAACATTGACCTAATTGGTGCTGCTTAAAAAAAAATAGTTATATGCTAGTTTCAGTATCATGAGAGAAGTTATTTCAGTCAGGCCAAAACATTCTTCCTTTCAGCCAATTGCTCTACATGAAATATATTTGCTTTGCTTAGCCTTCCACCTCATTCTTCCATGTCCTCATATCTCCCCCTGCAAAACAACAACAAGAAAAAGAAAAGCCAACAGCAACTTTTTGTTAACAGGGCCCTGATTAGAGAAAGACCCAGGTCTACAATCAATACAAAAAAATTCAGAAAACAATTTATGACAAAAAAATAAAATAAAACTCTGCATTCCCATCAGCCTGGATATCTATCAATCAGATACCCAGCATAAAAGAAATCTAGAATAGCTGATCAGGATTTGTGCAAACACAGAGGCATAAAAACATTCTAGATAGACATTTAAATGCAAATCTAGATAAAAGTGTTCCTACTGACAACTTTAAGTTAACTTGCTGAAGACTGAGAAAGGTATTACTGACAATTTACTGGTTAAAAGGATTGTGTTGCTCTTTCCACAGAGAAAAACAAAGTTTTTTTTTTAAAGTGATTAGTCCTGATAGCATGTACATCCAACTGGGTTATCTCTGCCAAGACAAATTTGGCAGTTTTTCATATGTCTCCCCTTCTAATTTTACAAAGTTGTTTGACCAAGAACAAAAAAAAAGTTCCTGTCTCCAATCTTACAATTAGCAAACTTCTTCAAGTATGGAGTAACTAAAATATGTAAACAGTAGAAAAGACAGGCTTATTTAAACAGAAAAACCCCACTACAGCTTAAGACATTGTTTCCAGTTGAATGCTTTCATCTTCTTTATTTTCTAAGTAAGTTAAACAGGATATTTACTTTTAACTTATTTCAAACAACTAATAAGTAAAGCACTTAAATTAGGCAACAAAGTGCTTGAGTCATTTAATGTGAGATAATCTTGGTCCAAAGAAATTACCCAAATTCTCTTTTCAGTAAATAACGATAAAGGGCAAAGGGCAAATTTAAACTCCATTACTCTGATTTGACGTCTACAAGGCTAAAAAAGTCAATGAAGAATTACTAAAAAGAAATGCAACCAGCAATTAAGCCCCCTTTATATGATCAAAAACTTCCATAGTTTTCAGTATCATACACAAGCTTTCTTATATTTAATGAATGTTCAAAGAGATTTAGTCTTGGATCAAATAAAGAAGTCTTTTAATCTAGCATTCTGTTTTCATTGGAAGCCAGCTAGGTGTACAGAGTCTACAAAAAAGATAAAAATTACAGAAATATTCTTTTTTGGGTCTGCCTTTGGTCTGCCTCTCTCTACTGAAGGATCACTAAATATAGTGAAGTGTGTTTGTGTATGTATGTGGATATAAATATCCACATACATACAGGCATTCCTCAACTTATGACTAAATTCATCTCAGCGTTTCTGTTGCTAAGCAAGGCAGTGTTAAGTCAGTTTTGCCCCATTTTATGGATTCTTTTGCCACAGTTGTTAAGTGAATCACTGCAGTTGTTAAGTAATCATGCAGTCATTAAGCAAATTTGGCTTCCTTCCCTGACTATGCTTGTTGGAAGCCAACTGGGAAGGTTATAAATGGTGACCGCAAGACAGTGCAATTATCATAAATGCATGCCAGTTGCCAAGCACTCAAATTTTGACCACGTGACCATGATGCAACAGTCCTAAGTGTATAAAGTGGTTATAAGTCATTTCTTTAGTGCTGCTGTAACTTCAAACGGTCACTAAATGAATTATTGTAAATGAAGGACTACCTGTATAAATGTAAAGGTTTCCCTCGCACAAACGTGCTAGTCGTTTCCGGCTCTAGGGGGCAGTGCTCAACTCCAATAAAAAGCCAAAGAGCCTGTGCTGTTTGAAGACGTCTCTGTGGTCATGCAGCCAACATGACTAAACTCCGAAGGTGCACAAAACGTTGCTACCTTCCCATCAAAGTGGTCCCTATTTTTCTACTTGCATTTTCACATGCTTTCGAACCAGTAGGTTGGCAGAAGCTGGGACAAGTAACAGGAGCTCACTCCGTTATGCAGTGCTAGGGATTCAAACAGCCAAACTGCTGACCTTTCTGATCGACAAGATCAGCGTCTTAGCCACTGAGCCACTGCATCCCTACCTCTATACAAATATGAATAAGATTAATTTAAGATGCAGTAACATAACAATTATATACATAAACCTATAAAACCCATTGAGCTGATCTAGCTAACCACACCTATAAAATCTATTATCTATAAGACCTGCCTATTTTATTACCTGTTTATTACTCCTTTGTTATGCATAAGTGAATTTCTCTGTTGTTACCTATGTTCTTGTTGATTTTGCTTATTTCCATTAGGAAAGTAAAGCTGATTTGTTGCTGCCAGATAATCTCCAACCCATATTTACCTGGGTTAAATAATCAAGGCACATGAATCAGAAACCTACATCTACAACCTGAAGTGTCTACACAGGAGTTGACTTGCCCTCACTATCTCTGAAAGAAAAGTGCCTTGTTCCAAACTATGGTACAATCAGAGAGAAATACGCCAGCAGCTAAATCCAACAGCTTCGTGGTATTGTACACAATAATGAAGTTGAAGCCCAAAGGTCCTGGTATATGGAAATAATTTCAAAGCCTTTCAAAACGACTTTGTAAAACTGAATGACTTTCTTCACCTTAAAAGGCATTTTTGTTCTTTTGTACTTCTTTCTGGTATTAATGAAGTATTTTAAGCACAAACTACATCCAAATCTGGAATTCCACAAGAGTTTTGTACAAGTAAAGGCAGTTCTCGACTTACAACCATTTATTTAGTGGCCATTTGAAGTCATAACAGTGCTGAAAAAAGTGATGTATGATCAATACTCACAATTAAGACTGTTGCCACATTATAGAGTTATGTGATTAAAATCTGGGAGCTTGGCAACTGGCGTGTATTTATGATGGTTGCAGCATCCTGGGGTCATGTGATCACCATTTGCTATCTTCCCAGCCAGCTTCTGAGAAGTAAAGTCAATGGGGAAACCTAGATTCATTTAACAACTGCACTGATTGTAGGAAAAAACACTTCAAAAAATTGGGTGTGACTCATTTAACAATCTCCTTGCTTAAGTAATGGAAATTTTGGTCTGAAATGTGGTTGTAAGTTGAAGACTATCTGTATCTGACTTATGACCATTCGTTTGGTGACCATTTGAAATTATGATGGTGCTGAAAGAAGGAATTATAACCCTTGCTTGAACTTTGAAGATCACTCTATAAACAAAAGATTGTTTCCAGGTCTTTCACTTGTCCCATCAATCAGCTTGTCATTTCAACTAATCTTTAATGAGGAAGTTAAAACCCATATTAAAATGGGAAGCACTTTGATATAATATAGTTTAAGGAAACCTGTGAAAATAGTTTTTGTAGAAGAGGTATTATAATCAACATTTGTTATTTACCGGTAATTATTTATTCTGCAACATTTGCATATTTCTTGTCAAAGAGATTCTGGGTCAGGTACAGAAAAACAAAAACTGAAAATCTTAAAACATATTACAAACATTCACAATAATAATCATGAGATGATTGCTCACACAGTCCACAGATTAAAGAAAGGCCCATTGAAACAAAATACACTGCTCAAATAAATAAAGGGAACACAAAAATAAGACATCCTAGATCTGAATGAATGAAATATTCTTATTAAATACTTTGTTCATTACATAGTTGAATGTGCTGACAACAAAATCACACAAAAATTATCAATGGAAATCAAATTTAGCAACCCATGGAGGTCTGGATTTGGAGTTACACTCAAAATTTAAGTGGAAAAAAACCCACTACAGGCTGATCCAACTTTGATGTAATGTCCCTAAAACAAATCAAAATGAGGCTCAGTAGTGTGTGTGGCCTCCACGTGCCTGTATGACCTCCCTACAACGCCTGGGCATGCTCCTGATGAGGTGGTGGATGGTCTCCTGAGGGATCTCCTCCCACACCTGGACTAAAGCATCCCCCAACTCCTGGACAGTCTGTGGTGCAACGTGGCATTGGTGGATGGAGAGAGACATGATGTCCCAGATGTGCTCAATTGGATTCAGGTCTGGGGAACGGGTGGGCCAGTCCATAGCATCAATGCCTTCATCTTGCAGGAACTGCTGACACACTCCAGCCACATGAGGTCTAGCATTGGCTTTCATTAGGAGGAACACAGGGCCAACCGCATCAGCATATGGTCTCACAAGAGGTCTGAGGATCTCATCTCGGTACCTAATGGCAGTCAGGCTACCTCTGGCGAGCACATGGAGGGCTGTGCGGCCCCCTAAAGAAATGCCACCCCACACCATTACTGACCCACTGCCAAACGAGTCATGCTGGAGGATGTTGCAGGCAGCAGAACGTTCTCCACGGCGTCTCCAGACCCTGTCACGTCTGTCACATGTGCTCAGTGTGAACCTGCTTTCATCTGTGAAGAGCACAGGGCGCCAGTGGCGAATTTGCCAATCTTGGTGTTCTCTGGCTAATGTCCTGCACGGTGTTGGGCTGTAAGCACAATCCCCACCTGTGGATGTCGGGCCCTCATACCACCCTCATGGAGTCTGTTTCTGACTGTTTGAGCAGCCACATGCACATTTGTGGCCCACTGGAGGTCATTTTGCAGGGCTCTGGCAGTGCTCCTCCTGTCCCTCCTTGCACAAAGGCGGAGGTAGTGGTCCTGATGCTGGGTTGTTGCCCTCCTACGGCCTCCTCCACGTCTCCTGATGTACTGGCCTGTCTCCTGGTAGCGCCTCCATGCTCTGGACACTACGCTGACAGACACAGCAAACCTTCTTGCCACAGCTCGCATTAATGTGCCCTCCTGGATGAGCTGCACTACCTGAGCCACTTGTGTGGGTTGTAGACTCCGTCTCATGCTACCACTAGAGTGAAAGCACCGCCAGCGTTCAAAAGTGACCAAACCATCAGCCAGAAAGCATAGGAACTGAGAAGTGGTCTGTGGTCACCACCTGCAGAACCACTCCTTTATTGGGGATGTCTTGCTAACTGCCTCTGCTTTCCACCCGTTGTCTATTCCAGTTGCACAACAGCATGTGAAATTGATTGTCAATCAGTGTTGCTACCTAAGTGGACAGTTTGATTTCACAGAAGTGTGATTGACTTGGAGTTACATTGTGTTGTTTAAGTGTTCCCTTTATTCTTTTGAGCAGTGTATTTACTTTTTATTCTTGGACCAAAATCCTAATATCTCTAGAAGAATAAAAAGAAAGAAAAATTCAGCCACATTATTATATGCAGAAAATTACTCCTTTAGCCCTTAGGATCCTACCATTATTCAATTTAGAACTCACTAGTCACTGATTCCTGTTAAGTTTCATATATGCAAGTACATAAATATCTTCCTAGGAGTGAAACATTTACTCCACTCCTTAGCATTTACTAAGCACATTTTGGGGTATTTGGTTTGGTTTTATAATTGCACCATGAAAGTTTTTTGTTTTGTTTATTTTTTATTCATAGTTTTTATATTCCTACTCTATTTATAACATTATAACAAGCTATTTCCTTTACTTTTATTTTTAATTTGAACCTTGTATTTTGTAACTTATTTTAATTAGAAACCTTATAATTTTTTATATGAATTGTACAAAATGCTGGTCAGGGACTATAGCAATAAAGATTATCTGATTTAAGTCAGGCAGTGTCAGATGGAGATTTTTAAAAACCTTCCTGCTGTTTGCTCTTTGGAACAATTGAGGAATCTTACTTCAAAGATTTTTTCTATTATAATCTTGAAAGTACTGTAGGCAATAAATTAATTAGAGAAAATATTTTTCGTTCAGACCTAATAAAAACCATGCTGAATGTTGTTAACTTCAAAGAGATCTGGATTTTGATACGTTCATATCATTCCATATCATTCTATTATTTATTGCAAAAGGATTCTGTATCTACTTAGGCAACTAAGGAAAACTCTTCCCCATAAATCTCCTTCACTCTTCTTGCACATGAAGACCAACTATTTTTAATGCTTCTTGGTTTCTTGAAACAGAAATAGCTAATGGGGATGGGTGGGTGGGTGGGAGCAAGTAAGGCCATCCCAGGAGAAGGACTCAAGGACTTAGCAAAATCAACCAGATCTATGTATCTTGCCATCTTGAAAACTCCTAAAGAAACTTAGGGTATCTCTATTTACAATTATACAGCATCTCAGTAAAGAGTAGTATTAAGGAGGAAGGAGTGATCCGCATACTAAAATATCAATGTCTTGCACTCAGAAACAAAGCATCCACAGCAAGCAAAAGTAATCCTAAAATGCTGAGCACAGTGAAGTAGAATAGTATGGGCTGTAGAAAAAAGCAACCCAAATAACAATGCAGATTTATTTCCTTAGTAAAAAATGTTTGCCAAGCCACACTGAAAACTGCAGAAGGTCAGACGGGCTCTATATAAATATCATATGAACATCCAGTGCCCACTGTGCTTGATAGTATTGGGAGCTCTTTCCTGAATTATTCTGAACTAATTACCACAAATTCTGTGAGAACTGTGAGATGGACAACCAACCTATCCCATCGCTTGCCTGTGTACCAGCACTTCCACATAAGGACTTTATGCCTTTTCAAAAGCACCACCCGGTCTATCTGATCAGATGACATTGGCTTACTATGAAGGATGATCTGGCTTTCCACTTTCCTGGCTTTGCACCACTTTGAAAGTGAAGTAAAGCTGATATTTTTTTCTCTTCTTTTTGCAATGGTGGAACTTCTATCCATCTTCAATGGGTAGAAATGTTTGCTTCTCTGTGCTTTGCAGCTCCTAAGCTCAGGCAAGCCATTATATTTTACAAAAGTTACTTGAAGAAAGCTAAAGCAAAAACAAGCAGCATCGTGATGGCTTCATAGTGACTTTATGGCGAAAATGCACAACTTTTTCATCCCCAATCTCCAGATGCGTGGCAAGAGAACAATCTGGACCAACTTGTCCATAGATGTCCAGGCAGAAAGGATGACATAATGAGTGTTTTCTGCCACCGCTTCATAAGTAGTGAAGAATAAGCTAAAGAATTTAAAACAAACTGGGAATAGTGAGTTAAACATACAGTATATGTATTCAGCAAGTCTCTACCATCATTCATTTACTTTGAACAATAAAGTAAATATTGTTTTCCTTGTGTTTATCCATGTATTTTAGTTGGATGCTTTTTATTTTTTAAGTCATACCTATATTCCATGATGATAATAAAAAGTTGGTAAACCTACTTTCACTAGCATAAATAGAATTATCCCACATACTGCCAAGAAAAGCTGGTGGAAAAAAATATCAGTAAAGTTCAGCAGGGGACAATGGAAACAAACCTCCAGCAACAAAATTCCTGGGACAAAGAGAAATAATAACTGTATAATATCTTATAATATATTTGGCCAGGGACCAGAACATAAGAGCAAGATGTCAAAATCCCCATAAATGGAGAAAGAAACCGATGCCAGGGCATCCATATATTAGCACTAATCTGAGATGCTGAATTTCCAAGAGTCATAGGCATGGGGCCAAATCAATCTAACTTGCTGCACTCCTTCCTCACATAAAATATCCAACAGAATGAGAAGTGATTCCTGGGGTTTTGTTTATCTGCATTATTTAGATAAGTGTTTTCCAATTACACTGATACTCTATATACTTGAAAGTTATTTCTGCAAGAAGTTTCCTTGATGACCTACAGTTTGCCCATAATATTTGCAGAAAACCTTGCACTATTCACTCCCTACTGACAGCCAGACAATCTATCTGAATGAAATAGGAGAAAGACTTCGCACGAGGAACACAATTTTGTCCAGTACTATAAGCAAGGAGGAAAATGTTTAAAGATGCTTTTTTGTTAAGAACAATTTATAAGGCTCCCTAATAGTCAATAGAAATAAAAACATTCTGTATGTTACTGCCCACAGGACAGACAACCATTTGTGACTTCAAAGAAAACAAGAAGACTAAGATCTGAACTAGTTTTGAACTCACCCATAATCTTCGTATCAGAAAAACCCTTAATCTTTCTAAGTGGGAAGGAAGGATTTTCATCTCTTTGCTTTCACTTTTACTGCTTTCAGTTATATGTATTCCTCTTAATTTGATTTAGCCTAGTAATACAAACTCTTTTTTCCTTCTTATGAATGAAATTATTTCTTTGGCTGATAGTTATTTATTATTGTTGGTCACTATATTGTCATGTGACTTGAGGTGGCATCTCAAAAAAGCTAAAAGCACTCTATAGCCATTACCAGAAAAACAAATTGATAAACAACTGCCAGGAAAAGGAAATGTAAAACCCACAGTATATTAGCAAATTCACAGATCACTCTGGCCTAGGATCTGCTGGAGAGCCAGGTCTTTTAATGCCTTCCTAAAGACAGCAGGGTCAAGGCGACATGGACAACAGGGGAAATGTTGCTCTAGAGAACAGGAGAAGACACACAGGATCCCATAAGGTAACATTTGTCCACGAATTGACCTGGAGCATGCTGCATGGCAAGTAAACCTAAGTGGTGAAAGGTGGTGTGCAAATAACAAGACCCTGAGCTCTGAAGAGCTTTATCAGTTTCTATCAATACTCTGAACTGTACTATACCCAGAAACCAAATGGCAATTCTTCAGCTTGAGAAGTAGAGGTGTCAAATGGGCATATTTCTACATTTTGAATCAGCTTTAGCGGAGGCTATATTAAGAGTATCCCCACGTATAGAGTAATGGAGTACTCCACACAAGGTGGAATGCTTCCTGATCCAGGAAAGGGTACAATTGATGCATAAAACGAATCTTATTTATTTCATACAGCCTCAATTCCAACTTTTCTCTGCAGCCCAATGTAACAAATAAGATCTTATATACACTTATCTATGAAGTAGCATCTCTGAAAACTCTCCCATATAACAATAGCCACTCCACCACCATTACCCAAAAAACATAAGGCCATCTCTGATATGACACTTAAAATCTCATTGAGCTTAACTCTGAGAGGGGAATAAATGCCCCGACAGCTCTCTCGTGGATGAGGAAGGCTTAAGCAACGACAGTCAGAAACCAAGGTTTATGAGGATCCAATGTCCTTGCATCTAGAATAAGCCCAGGGGATTGAAAGGTGGGATTGATGCAAAATATTGCCACTGTGTTCTCTGAGAACAGCCCAACCTCTATTGCATTCTGCCCAATGCAATATTCCTACTTATCCCCATTCTCCATCAGTCCAATCCCCTAATCCCTGTCATCCCTCCTCAGGCTTCAAAAGCCCCATAGTTCACAAACATATTCAAGTCCTCCAGCCCCCCTCCCTTTACTCTACAAATACTGCAAAAGGGCCTGCCTCAGTAGTTCACCAGCAAAATTTCACATGCAAAATTTCCTAACCACAAATCCACCCAATACATTTGCAAAATCTTTAGTTCTAGTTCCTCCTGTCACTGGGACAAATTAGTGGCATAAAAATAAAGCCAGTCCCAAATTACAATCTAAGGCCAATTTGAAGGAAAAGCTGTAGCTATTTCTCTGATTCTCACCCAGGAGTGACCCATCAGGAAGAATTTTGTAATGGTCACAGTTGTTAAAGAGACTCTGCCTAGAGCACTGATGACCTTCCCTTCGTTATAGCTTTTCAGACTGAGCTGGATGACTTGTTGGGGATGGCTTACTGGATTCCTGCAGTGAACAAAGATTAGACTATGACCTCTTAAGTCCCTTCAACTCATAGTTTTGATGATTCTATGAATGATATTAAAGCAATATGCACAATCCTTTTGAGATGAATCAGCTCAGTAATTTTGACATGTTTGAATGAGTCACATCCCCATGTTTGAATATACATATCCAAGAATTATTATTAATTAGAATTATTATTATTAAGAAAAGTTTGAAATTATATGGTTTTAAAGAAAATAAAAGATAATTGAGGAAGAAGGGCCTAAATCCTTCATCCAACCAAAGCCTTGCCTGAAAATGGTTCTTTTATTCTGACTTTTGAGATGGCCAGAGGACAATTCAGAGGTTAAGCAAGTACAAAAGAAAATCAGGGATCACCTCTCATCCAACTTCTCAAACTTAAAACCAAAGTTATTAGATGACATCAGTCTCGGTGTCATATGCTTTTTCTATTTCTATAGGATTCTATTCTATAACCATTCTATGACTGTGGAAGGAAGTAATTCCACCTTAAACTGATGAAGTTCAAGGAATTGGAAGCAGCGCTTGTTTCAAACTGATTTCCAAAATAATGCAACTTTTTACTGAAGGTGTATTAGATTCACTGTTGATTTTAGATAACAAGTGGTTCCTGTGATACAAAGCTTGTCCTATCATTATAACTTCTGTACAGAAATAGTTCTTCATTATACCACAATTACTTGGGAGGAACATAACTGGACATTCCTTTTATATTAAAAATAGATTCCAAAGGGGTAGCTAGAGCCAAGCCACTTGTAATACTAAACACTTTGACATTAAATATACATTCACTTCAAAAAATAACTCCTCGCTAGGATAAGAAGAAAGCTTTGTTCTCAGCTTTAAATAAAAGTGATTTTAATCACATTAATGGCACTGAAGGAAAGGATTAACCCTTCTGCCACAAATGCATCCATTTTAATTATGATATCCAATAGCCATATTAGTCTATCCTCTAATATATTTCCAACAAGGTTCTCAGCCTAACCCTAGCATTTTACCCAATATTATTAGTTTCCCAAATGCAGAAAGTGTATTTTGATGGGACGTTAACCCAAATATACACTTCCTTGCTAACAATATGATGAGAACAGTTCTGCTAATCAGACAGTGTGGTTCTTATCCACTTCTTAGTATGTACAATTTTTCCACATGGAGAGACATAAATTCACTTGTGGTGATAAACTTGGCTTACCAAACCTCTTATGAATGTAATATATGTTAGACCCTGTATACATGTAGTCCTTAAATTAGTGTTTAGCGATTGTTCAAAGTAACATTGTTGAAAAAAGTGACTTATGATCAATCAGTCCTTGCATATTACAACTGTTGCAGCATCCTCACGATCACATGATCAAAATTTGGGTACTTGGCAACTGGCCTGTGCATCCCAAAGCCATGTGATTGCCATTTGCAGCCTTCCCAGCCAAGCTCTGACCAGCAAAATCAATGGGGGAAGCCAGATTCACTTAATGACCACATGATTCACTTAACAACTGCAGCGATTCGCTTAAGAACTATGACAAAAATGGTCATAAAATCGGGCACGGCTCACTTAACTCTGCTTAGCAACAGAAATTCTGGCCCCAATTGCAAGTTGAGGAATACCTATTATTTACTTTTGCCACTCATGTAAGAAAGTAAATTAACCAGAAAGACTTGTTACCATAATGTCTGAGCTAAATGATAAGTTTAATTCTGCCAAACAAACCCAGGAGACATAAGGCAGTAAGAAGTCCAGATTCAAAGCTATTTCAAGAATCCTAGATTGTTTTGGCACAATAAATCATAATCCCAAATTCAGATGATACAGTAAACCATAAACTGTATCCACCGATTTCCTGCTTGTTTATAGTAAGCTAGGAAAGTATAAGGAATCATGCAGGTGTCCTTGGAGATAGCATCCAGAAACCATTAGGACAACAGGTGCAGAAGAAACAGGTGTTAAGCCCAGAGGGAACAGAAGGTATTAGAAAGAGACTGGGACTGTCTCCCCTCCCCTCCTCAGTCCCTGGGCTGTAAGAGGGAGGGAAAGGGAACACAGGCAGACTTGTAAAATTCTTTTTTCTATAGCAGAATAAAGTTACCATGTCTCAATAAAGTATATATCTCCCTAAAAGCCTAGTCTTAATTCTAAAATTCAAGTGCACAATGATGTGTTTGTATTTGGGAAGAAAACAGGTACATTAATTCTTTAAGGAGTGACCAGAAACAGGCTCAATAAGAAATTACTTTTGTTTTCTTTAAAGTTCAATCACAGGTCAGCCAATTCTTAAACGATAAAATATTACTGCTGTTATAATCAAGTCAAGGGTGAGCCAGGGCATAAGCCAGAAGGAAAGAACATAATGCTTTTAAATTTCCCTAACCATGTTTTTACTTGCCTTATTTATTGAAAGAAAAGTTATTTCTTCACAAACAAACTGACCAACCCTGTAAAATCAGAATGCAGAAAGCTGCTTTGGAAGGATGTGAACGTAGCTTTAGTCTCCAACACCTTAAAGCAGTCAAGACTTTTCCCAAGGTTTAGAATGGTTGCCCCAAAACAGCAGCACAAACCCTAAGAAAAAAATAATACTTTGGCTTTAAGAAGTTTGTTCCAAAAATCTAAAGTCGCTCTATGCTTATAATGTTTCAACAGGAAGCAATACATTCTAGTTTGTTCCTATAGTTCTTCATTTATAACCTGAAAAGTTTTCTCGGTCACAACTATAGATTTAATAGGACTTTGCGATTTCAATATATGGACCCTGAAGATAACTTAGAATGTCTCTTTACCTCCAAGCAGATTAAGGAAAATTGTTTTGTATTATTACAAGAGGAATATACAACAATGATAATGAAATAATAAAAGAACCTGAAGAGTATCTTTAAAATCTTTCTCCTTTTCCAGCTCCGAGATACTAATAACTCAAGAAGTAAACACACGAACCGCAGCCCCGACCTCAGAGGTCAATTTCTACTTTTCTACATTCCTCCTTACCTTTTTAAACATTACTAGAGGTATATTGATTATTATAGAAATAAAGAGACTGAAATTTCAAAGTCTATTCCAATGGTTTTAAAAAGCATTCCCTTATCAATCAAATACCCAAAGATCTAAATATGTCTTTCCAGCCTCACCCAAGGTGAGTAGAGGTTAAAGGGTCATTCTCTCTTTTGGCATTTATTTTGCAAAAGCTAAACAGAAGCTATTAGGGAAGTAAAATTTATCTGACAGAGGATAAAAGATGGCTGGTCATCTTAGCAGGTCACAAACTATACAGGCCTTTCCTAACCGAAGACAACTTTTCTTTACAAAGAGTACAACAATTCATAGAAGCAAGATATACTTTTACTTCTAGGTATCAATTAAGGTTCAAAATTTGGCAGGTCATCTTGTGAGTCAGAGAACTCTTCCATATTATGCTGTAAGTGCTTAGTTTTTAAAGTTAACGAATGAATCCAATGCATTTGTTTTAATTCTATTCTGCTTTAGGTATTGTCTTGGCACATACTGGACAGATGCTTATATTGCAAAAGCTACAAATATTCTTGCTTAGTAACAAATCATAACAAGTCTCATCAGTAATATAACAAGATTTGTATTGTTGTGGACTTCCGGTTTGAGCTTCTTCAGCGACAGACCGAAACCTCGTCTCTGTGAGGCTTCGATCCATGCGCGCCACTGGAGCGCCCCAAGCCGGCTGGTTTTGGGGTTAAACCACCCCGTAGAGGTGGTGAAGAGGGGGGAGACTGCCAGCCGGGTTGAGGAGAGCCTCATCTCTCCTCCCCAGCTGGCCATTACTCCCTTTCCCAAAGGCGGTTGCAGCGGTGGTCAGAAATGGCCACCACAAAGAAGAACTCAACCGGAAAAGAATGTGCAGGAGGAAGATAAGAAGAGAAAGTTTTGGTTGACCGGGTCAAACAGCAAAAGCAACAAATAAGGTACCCTGGAATTGAAACTGTTAAAAAACAATAACATTGTTCCCTAAGAAGATTTTGAAGCTGCGAAGGAGAGAAAAAAGGGAAAAGATTTGGTTTTCTCCTTTTCCTATACTGACAGCTAAGAGACTTAAGCAAGAAATTGGAAAAAAAATCCACTTTGACATCAATAGGCATTTAATGCTGAAAATAAAAAGTCAAAGGGATAATAAAGATTTCTGGATAATTAAAAGCTTTTGAAAACAGGAAAGGAGAGAAAAAGAATAAAAGGGCAGGATCTGGAAGGGAGGAATCTGCCTGGAATTAAAAAAGAACTTACAGCAAAATCTCAACAAGACTTCCAAAAGATACATTCTAACTGAAATATCACAACAAAAACCCCAGGAAGAGAAAGTCGAAAAAGAAATAAGAAGATATAACTCGGGACTATCTGGATTACTTGATGATTTCTGGATTCTTGGTTATTGTTTTGAATGACTAAAATCAATCGGGTGGTTGTTTAAAACTGTTTAAAATGGCTCCACTTTTAGAAGAACTGAAAATGGAACTTAAAAAGTACAAAGAAGATGCACAAGAAGGGAGAGGTTCTTTTGGCTTCGTATTTCAGTTTTTAGAAATGGAGATTTGGAATTATGAGAAACAACAAGAAATGCCTGCAGAACAAGAAGATTGCGACAAAGAAGAAGCCACCTTTAATGAACAAGTAATCTTAGATGGGGGGAAAAAAGGAAAGGGGAGAAAGAGAATGGAAAGTTTAAGATTGGGAAAAATAACTCCAAAAAAAATAGAGTGAAAAATAAGTATAAAATCAGAAAGCAACAGAAGAGGGAAATGCAGAAGAGAGAATTAGAACTAGAGAGACAAGGGGGTAAAAAGGGGAGGGAGAAGATGAGAGGGAAGAAAGAAAGGAAAAGAAGTTATAAAGGACAGAAGCAAAATATAGAGAAACAGGGCCTATTTAGAGATAATGGGTGAAAACTTAATGGAAAAAGGGATTCTGCAAAGGTACATAAGATAGTATGGTTATATTATATTAGAAGCAGAAATAATTTTAGAAAATATGAAACGTATGATTAAAATGTCTGATAAAATAGCAATTGTAATTCAGTGGAATGCTTGTCAATAAATAAATGTAACAAAAGGTATATTTAATGATTTATAAAACATTTGTGAAGAGAAATAGGGGAAAATTAATTATGGAGATTATATGTGTTTTTAAGGAAGTATGATATTTAATTGAAAATAAGTGTTAAAGATTTTAATGATTATTAATGATAGAACTGAACTGGAATGGAATGAGGGTTTATAATTACATATATTCACAGTCAGGATTATGTTTCCTTACAACTGCTGCTTTATTCTACTAGGGGGCACATGACTTTGAAAACCCCCGTGTCCAGAATTCAAGTCATGATGGAAATCAAGAGGACTGTGTGTAAAGCACTTTTTCTTCATTGATTGTAATGAAAAACCATATAGGCTATATGATGAGGAAGAACATGAATTATGTTGCTACGCTTAACAGTAGTAATTGTACTATGCCTCTGCAGTGTGCAGCGGAATGTTAGTAATGTTCTGGAAGTGCCATGAAGAAACATTGTTAATTCTTTGGGGAGCAGTCTGGTTAAGTTTAAAGGAATATTTTCTGTTTCCCAAGCCCGAAATAAACAAACCTGTTGATAAATTGTGATTTGATGCTGAATTGTCACAATACAACCCAAGTGGTTTAGGAATTACATGCAACCAAGGGATTATGTTGCAACATCATCAATCTAGAATAATTAAGTGGTAATGTTTCTGCTACTATCCAACAAACTATGAAAACTACTTTAAAAAGTAGGAATTTTCAAGTCAGTTTCTTTTGTCCTAATATTTCTGTGTCTTGTCCCTACATGAATAAACAGCATATATTCATACACAAAAGGATGGATTAGTTTGAACATATGTCAACTTGAAAAGTTAAAAATGGATTTGATAAAAGTCTTCAATTTACACCGGAAACTGATGATCCCAAATAAACAATTTATTTTCAATTACAGTCAGTTTACAGTAACTGAAAAAAAGAGTGCTTGAGGCTTTGCATCAATATATAGTCTTAAAATTGTAATGTTTATTAATGTTCAAAACCCAAACAATTCCTAAACACTTTTGTATCAAAATTAAAATTTCAAACATTTGACAGGACAAATATTCAAATGCAACCCAACAATGAACTAAGCAGTAACCCTAAATTATTTTCCAAATCCTACTCAGGTTTAATTAATTCACTTAATCGCTATCATTAATAATCAATTCAAAACAAATTCACAATTCCATTAAAGAGATTTAAAAACTGACAAGATCCAAAAAAAGTGCCAAGAAAGATTGGAAATAAGGGACAATATATTTTGGGGGGTCACTGCCACCAAAAGGACAATTTTTGTTAATACATACATGTATTATTTTATATATACTGTCATCAAGCAATGAGCATTATGTTTTATATCAGCCCATAACCACAGTACATTTGGATCATGAAACAGTATGGTCTCTAGTCAAAGTTCAGAGATGTTTTTGAATTTGTTAATTAATAATTTAATATAGCTGCAGTTTAATGGCTCTCAAGGATGTTCTAGTGCTTGCGTGCCACATATCCCCTTTGTAACAATTTTTTTCTCAGCATATTACGATACAAAAAGCTCTGTCAATTAGAAAGCATAGCATGTGACACCTGACTGACCCTCTAACAAAACTCCCTTGTCACTCTGCATTTTCAGAAACTTAGGTTTGCCGTTCTATAATCTTGTCGCATTTTTGCAAGCTAAAAACTTTTGGATGGCTCCCATCACAAAGAAGCAGCTATTAAATACAGCGATGCACATGACAAATAAGTTTAAAATTCTCAGAATTGTTAAAGCTACATGAAGAAACATAAAATTCCTCAGAATGAAACAAATACAATTTATTATTACTGTACATTGTACTTATATGTGGATTTTATTGACTTTAGTATACAAAATATATGGTTTAAAGTTAAATTTATAAGTTCACTCAGAAGTATGACCTACAATTTTTCATCACATAAAACAAAATTCATTTTAAAATTTTGGGAAACAAAACAGATTCTAAGCAACTTGTATTCCTCAAATTTTATTCCTCAAGCTTGTTTCTCCAGAAAAATGATTTTTTTCTCACAAAAGAGAAACAGGCATAACATAGAAAGCAAATGAAATAGTTCTTCTGTTATTGTTTTTAAAAAGGAGGTACAGTCTGTCTCTTGGAATGCATCACATAAATATTAATTCCATTAATGGAAAGCTTTCCCCCTTCTCTTGGTTAGTTTATCTAAAATTGTTTACACTTACTGGAATTTCACAAGTCTATTTATCATAAACCAAAAGCTTTAGCCAAGGATTTTTATTTTTTAACATCATCTGTTACATCATCAAACATGAGCCTACCAAGTCATCACTCTGGTCACAAAGCCTGATGCCTAAACATTGATCAAACATTGGACAAAGATGATTAGAGGACTGAAGGCTAAAATATATGAAGAATGGTTGCAGGAATTGGGTATGTCTAGTTTAATGAAAAGAAGGACTAGGAGTGACATGGTGGCAGTGTTCCAATGTCTAAGGGGCTGCCACAAAGAAGAGGGGGTCAACCTATTCTTCAAAGCACCTGAAGGCAGGACAAGAAGCAATGGATGGAAATTAACCGAGGAGAGAAGCAACCTAGAACTAAGGAGAAATTTCCTAACAGAATAATTAATCAGTGGAACAACTTGCCTCCAGAAGTTATGAATGCTCCAACACTGGAAGCTTTTAAGAAGAGATTGGATAACCAATTGTCTGAGCAGGGGGTTAGACTAGATGATCTCCAAGGTTGCTTCCAACTCTGTTGTTATCCCTTAGAATTCCTACTCTATGAAATACTAAAAACAGATTTTAAAAAAATTAATAAATATAGGAAAAACAGGAAAAGTAAACCACTTGGCAATTCTTATTAAGTAGCATAGAGGATCTAGCTACTCTACTAGTAATCACAGCCTGTTTATTTGATAATATATAAGAAATATCAAAATAATCTGGATATCCAGGAAGAGAGGTAGTAATTAACACGTTACTGCATATATCTCCATAATAAACGTAATATAAGAAAGTATGACTATTTCAACAATTCTGTAGTCATAAAGACAAAAGCTTTCATTAAACAGTACATTATGAAACATTAACAAAGCAAGTGACAGGGTATTTAAAGCTTTTCTAGGTTCTTGAGCACAATTAAAACAGTAAGATAATGTTAAACCCTGTGCTAGTCAATTTCAAGGTTTTAAATTTTGGAGATTCAATTTAAAATATTTATTTTCTCAATCCAACATATGCTGCCGAGAAGTCTTTTTAGGCCTCTCATAGCTCATAGATAACAGGAACTCTGATGACAGCAGTTTTCCTAATAAGGCCTTAATCCAAACTATCAGTAAATAGGATAGGATCCAGCTATCTGGAATTTTTTTTAAAACTTAAAGCACTAGTTTAATTTAACTTAAGCAGCAGCAATAGAATGCTTCAAGTTTTGGGGTTCTATAATCTCCCAGGACTTGAAATGGACACCTAACATTAGAAGTATCATTAAAAAGCCACAACAAACAATGTTCTTCCTTCATCAACCCAGGAAATTCAGACAGCCCCAGGAGCTGCTGATGCAGTTTTACAGAGGAATTACAGGTAGTCCTCGACTTATGGCCACAATTGAGCCCAAAATTTATGTTGTTAAGTGAAACATTTGTTAAGTGGATTTTGCCCCATTTTATGATCTTTCTTGCCCCAGCTCTTAAGTGAATCACTGCAGTTGTTAACTTAGTGGCACAGTTGTTAAGTGAATCTGGCTTCCCCGTTGACTTTGCTTGTCAGAAGGTCACAAGAGGCGATCACATGACCTCAGGATACTGCAACCGTCATAAATATGAACCGGTTGCCAAGAGTCTGAATTTTGATCACATGACCTCAGGGACGCTACAACGGTGTGTGAAAATAGGTCATAAGCCACTTTTTTCAATGCCGTTGTAACTTTGAATGGTCACTAAAGGAACTGTTTTAAGTCAAGGATTACCTGTATTGAGTTTGTATTTTGTACTTCTAGAACTGTTTGGTTTTCTACTACAACCAAACAGGACAGGTACAAACTCCAATGGATAGTTAGGACTGCAGAAGGAACAATTGCAACCAGCCTGCCTTCCATAGAAGACCTATATATTGAGCGGGTAGAAAGAAGAGCTGAGAAAATATCTACAAACCTCTCACATCCTGAACATAAACTGTTTCAATTCCTCCCCTTGTGATGCTGCTGTAGGGCTTTGCATGCCAAAACAATAAGACCTAAGGACAGTTTTTTCCCAGTCATGCCATCACTCGTGCTATCACTCTGCTGAACAGCTACGGTAATTCTATTCTATTCTATTCTATTCTATTCTATTCTATTCTATTCTATTCTATTCTATTCTATTCTATTCTATTCATAGATAGCCAAACTCTGTCCTCAACCCTCAGCAATCCATTAACAACTAAAACCTTGGATGTGGGATAAGATAACATTTGCCAGTTGCAAAGGATACATTTCTGTTTTCCTTCTTCACATTTGAGGATTTGACAGAAAAATATTAAACATTCATATATTACTCTCTCAAGCTTGGTGCAACTGGAAGATAGCATTAGCTTGTCTCCATAGCTGAGCTACTGATTAATGTCATATTTGCTGGAACAAAATAACCTGTTTTTGAGTAGGAAGGCAAAAAAAAAGGCTGCTATTTTTGGGAAGATAGTGTCATATAACCAGAGGTGGTATTCAGCAGGTTTTGACCAGTTCTCGAGAACCAGTAGCGGAAATTTTGAGTAGTTTGGAGAACCGGCAAATACCACCTCTGCCCCGCCCCCATCTATTCTCTGCCTCCCAAGTCCCAGCTGATTGGCTGGGTCTTCTTTTGTTGCCCTGCACAGGAGAGCAGAGCTGGAAAGCAGGTTAGTGGGGTGGGGAGGGAATGGGGATTTTATAGTATCCTTCGCTTGGAGTGGGGTGGGAATGGAGATTTTACAGTATCCTTCCCCAGCCACGCCTACCAAGTCACGCCATGCCCACCAAGCCACACCCACCGAACCGGTAGTAAAAAAATTTGAATCCCACCTCTGCATATAACACAGCATTCTTGCATCCTGCTGTAAGGTATTTATGAAGTGATACCAAACCAACATATATATTATGTGATAAAGGTGAATCTGTGCAGTAATACAGATACCATTGAGAAAGTGCAATTCGGAGTGTTTGTGTGTATATAGACCAGGGGTGGGCAAACTACGGCCCGCGGGCCACATCCGGCCCGTTGGTCTTTTTAATCCGCCCGCCCGAAGATTGGTACAGAATTAAGGTTTGATGTGAATGATTGAATGATTGCATTCATTTGATTTTGACTTGTAATGACAGGCATTTTGACACCAGGTAGCGCATTAGGCGCAGTGACTTGATTTTGTGGAGATTTTGCAGTTTTTATATGTATCGTATCTTGTGCTGACCCGGCCCGTCTGTCAAATTTTAAAAGTCAATGAGGCCCCCGAGCCAAAAAGTTTGCCCACCCCTGATATAGACTGTATCTGAACCGAACAATCCAAGCTTTTCCTAACCCTGAAAAAGACAGAACTGTTTTAATTAAGCCTGGAGCATCTTCATTATTTGTGAGCCAGTTATAATGATAAGCACAAAGACTGAATCGTCAATCCCAATTTTGGGATTGCTTAGATCACCCTTTATAACTGCAAATACTGAGACATATATGCTAACTAGTTGGCACTCTAAATCCTTCTATAAAAGTTTGATCTCTGAATGCATGTAGTATGAGAGTACAAATAAGCAAGTAATAGATAGAAGTGTTTAAATTACAGAAGTATTATTATGTACTCAATGAGCACTACAAGGATCTTTAAAACCTTCTGCTTGAAAATCAGTAGAAACTGATGGCACTAAATCATCCTTGTGTCTTTACATAGTTAATGGTTTGTTCTTTAATAAATCTGGCCCCAAAGAGATTACTTTGCATGTTTATCTCTTAAAAACGAAAGATTAAATTTTATCCATATAAAACTATGATGGACAATCTTCCTCTACAATCTTTTTTCTGAAGTCTTCTCTGATCAATGGTTGAAAACTGATGGCATGGCTCCCCGACACTTTGGGGCATGAAATTCACAATAATTGTAGAGTAGATAATTTAACTTTTTCTCCAAAAAGAAAAAAAAAGTCCCCAACTCCCCATTCCAAACCCAAGAAACAGAATCATTGGATGATCTATAACACTACGTATAAATTACAGCCTTTGGTTTCCATTACATGTGATCCCTTCACAAAATTGTCTGCCTGTGCTACAAAGCTATCTCAATCAGTCCCAGACAAAAACAGAAAAATTACTAGCTTGCAAGGGCAAAACTGAGAATCTTTCAGTATCTTGTGCACTCAGATTTTTTTTTAACACAAGCATGTTGTCTCAAAACTTAGGGCATGAGCCCATTCTACCTGCACAGGAAGTAGAACTTCAAAGCTACAAAAACAATGTCAACACACAGAGGCATAAATTATTTCTTTATTCATTTGATTTAGGTGCCACCTGATTTTTGAAATACTCTGGGAAGCTCACAATAAACATACAGAACAAAAATATCATATTAATAAGAACAATGTAAATAAAAACAACCTGGAAAAAAGAACAAGATGGCAAATATGACCAACAACACGAAAACAGCATAACCCAGGTTTTAATATTTTTTAGTTTAAAAAAGTTGTTTGTAACTCGCCTTACTTATGCTGGCTTATGACTGTAACAAAGATTTGATTGAATTATATAAACCATATTTGAAGATTAATATGCACAGCTGCTCAGTCTCAATAGGATTGAATTGGAGCTGGTTCCTCCCCATCTAGGCCCATATACAGCCTGCAGGCACTGGGAGAGACCCCCGGACAGCCTCACAGCTGGCCTTTATAACAGCAGAGAAGAGTCATGGTTCCATACAGGATAAAGAACAGTCTGCTATTTTCTCACCTTCTTATTTATTGACGTCTGAGCTCTCATCTTACCTCCAAAATTCCTGGATTCTGTGTCACTAACTTAACTCACTTTCCATTATTAATAAAAACAGAATCTTCAGGTGACTAAAAAGGGCTTTTGTAAAACAGCTGATACTTGCAGATCTGTGAGTTGGCAAACCAGGGAAAATAGAATATGTGAGCTGTTAGATTTTTGTGGTCTCATTTGTAAGAAGTATGGACAGAAAATAGTATTTGTGGAAACATCTGGCAAGCCTGTAGGCTTTTTTTTTTTTTTGAAAAGGTAAACAATCAAGCATTTTCCCTTCAAATATTTGTATAAAACACTGAAGGAATTTAGTTTTTTTCTTTGAAAGCAAAGGTGGAGAACCTGTGACCTTCCAGATGTTGTTGAGCTCTAAATCTAGCACCCCACATTACTGTCCATATTGGCTAGGAGCGTGGCTGGGACATCTGGAGAGCCTTGTTTTCCCCTATTCCTGTTTTAAAATCAGGCTGACCATTTCCACTCAGACTTTCTGTAACCTTCTTCCAAAAATTAAGATAGCTACATGCAAACAGGAGCTCTTTTTTTAAAAAAAAAAAGAGCAACAGTTGAGCAGGCTAGTTTTAAGATAAAATTGTAATACATGAAAACACTGGATATTCTTTTTGCTGGTGATCTGAAAAACACAGCTGTTCAAGAAACAAGATTTGCAAATGTTTATGTTATATATATTGCCTTGGACAAGGGCAACCACTGACATGAGCACAAACTGAGGAACAGAGGAAAACTACCTTTAAAACACCTCCCAATGGAGCCCTCCAGTGGAAGCATACTAGATCTCTTTCTTCTTACAAGTCTTACAAGTTCCTCTCCCTATTTATCAAGTGGAAGCCAGAAAATAATATCATGTATGATCTGAAATATCATATGCTATGGTGCCGAAGAAGAGAGGGGCCAGCAGAACAGGAAAGCAAAGATGGGATTGAAAAAATATTTACTGAGGATTTCAATCCACAATAACTGGAATGATGTGTGACTAATACATTCTGATACAAAGGAATGTTTTTTTAAAATGTCAACATGAAAAAGTACCAAAATTTCAGAGTATTTTAGCATGCTTTTATTAGATATTGCTTTTATTTTATTTTTTTGCTTTTATGGCCAGATTTTCTTAATGACCACATGATCTTAGCAACTGCAGTGATTCGCTTAACAACTATGGCAAAAAAGATTGTAAAATGGGGTGCAATTCACTTAACAGCTGCCTTGTTCAGCAACAGAAATTTTGTTGAAATCAGTTGCTGTAATTCAACCTTATACTTTTGAGTTTTACTGGTTGTCATTCTAATGTTAGCTCTATTGGAAATGTATTCCATTTAGAAAAGAAATATAATGTCTAGAGCAGGGTGTCCAACCTTGGCAACTTTAAGACTTGTGGACTTCAACTCCCAGAATTCCTCAGCCAGCTTTGCCAGTCTTAAAGTTGCCAAGGTTGGACAACCCTGGTCTAGAGGAATAAAAAAAATTATATCCAATGTTTGAATCAGTTTATTTGATTCCAGATTTCCACTTCATAATTATCTTGTACTTTATACATGTTTTCTATATCTCCAACACGGATTAACAAATATACATTTAAATGCAATTTTAAAAATCAAGTTAATTAACATTTGAGCTAATATGGAAGTTACCTACTGAAAAGTAAAAAAAAAAAATCTGTGGAATATTCAATTTGCTTACTTATTTCTTGATTATTTATTTACAGTCAAGGTTATTGGTTCACAATATTTGACAATTATGATTTTTTCCCAGAATATCTTCCTCTTTGGTTCTTTGATGAAGAAGCCAGAACTTTTGTCTTTCGTGTCCTGTCTTTCCCGAACAAATAAGTTATATCAAAACCCAGCACACCTCAGTCTTCCATTTTTTATTTCTGATTTAATTTTCCAGAAAATTGAGACATTGCTTTTCCCTTTAATATATATAACAAGCCTTGATAAGCAGATATGGAGAATTTCTGGTTCAAATCTAGAATACAGAAATTCACTATTCAGCCCATCAACTGCTTTCCTCTCTTCCCAACTAGTATAGTGTATAGCTGCTGCTGCTTGGGCCGCCCCACCTCCCTGCCTCTCCTCCTCCTCCTTTGCTCTTGCCGCCGGCACAGCACCTCCCCCGTGGCCACCTGGTGTATAGGCAAGATAGAGAAAGCATGCAGTGCGGGGCCATTAGAACTTTTTCCAATGCATTAATAGAGCAGCATTGCTCTGAGTTTCATGCTTAGAACAGAACAATCGGCAAACATTTTGAGCCGCTGCTCAAACTGCTTTTCCCATCAATGGAATTAGATTTTGTCTCTGGATTTTTTTCTTCTTCTGCAGACCCTGGTCTGTTCTGGCTTATTTTCAAACTTTATATTTATTCTACCAGCTTCTCCCCCTTTGACAAATGTACTCCTAGGGTCAACTTATCATATAGAACTACCAATTGTAAATAATTTAATGCTAACTATAGCCCTATGATCATTTTAAAAGCCAACTTTTTTATTTATTAATATTTGCATAAAAAGAAAAGTTCAATCCACTGAACAATATAATCATTATTTGGGGAAAAGGCATCTACTCTTTGGAACAAAGTTCTATAATGAACTTTGATCACATCTAGAAGTATCCTAAAAACTTTGCATATGTTATACATATGCTCCAATAGGATATAAACATTTAAATAGTCATATATTTATAAATACATTTTAATTCCTCAAATAATGGTCTCCAGGTATGACCTTTACATTCATGAAGTTCTATTCCAGAGTTAAATCACAAATAATAAAACTATAAATGTCAAAATCTTGAATCTATGAGAATTCGGCTTGTTAGATTCTGAAACTTATGGTTGTCATTCTCCTGCCACAAACACTTTCTATTTCTTTCTCCCCAAATGGATTACCTGTATAATGTATCTCCTCATCCTTCTCCTTGCTTGGTCATGGCAATCTAGTGCAAAGCTCTATGTAATTTCCATGCCGAAGCTGCCCTTCTGTTTAAAGTAACTTGATTGGCTAGTATTGGAGGACAACCATCTCATGCCTTCTAGTCCTTCCTACATTTTCCTCTTGGTGAACAGGCCTCTTGATGAAGCCACCATTCTGACAAATCACTTGCAGTGATCAGTGATTCTCAAACTATTTGAGGGTAGCCTTAACATCTAGCAGGGCCTTTGAAAAAAACCCATGTCATAAATAAGGGTGGTAGCTCTTAAACAATCACCATTGTTATTAAGGCCATAAACTAATCGACACTGGGGATGAGAGTATAAGGAGCGATGACACTTGTGATGTCAGCTCCAAAATGAGAAGGCTCTGTCCAGCCACTCCCTTATTTTTGCTAAGAAAATTATAGGGGCATCGCAGAAACATACTGATAAGTCTAGGTTACCAGTTGGCGAGATCCCCATTTCTCTGGTTGTTTTCTCAAAAGCTCATGTTCTTTACCTAGTGTGTGGGCTCAATAAATCATTTAATTTTTTTCCAAGAATTAAGACTTTTATTTGAAAATAAAAGGATACCTAGAAGCAAGTTTCAAAATAGACACAACACATCTTGGAGTGAGCCTCTTTTATACAATTCTGAACAGCTTACATCGCTGTAAACCAATCGTGAAAAATAATGTTTTACAGTACATTCATTCCCAGTAGTCATAGAAACATAGTTCAACTAAAGGTTAAAAGGTATATTAGGGCTTCTCTCTTATCAATAGCATTCCTGCACTAACAAGTATTCCTAAGTAACCAGTAAATAAGGTCTTATCTATCACGTTAACAGGCATTCCTAAGTACAAAGGCAAATGGTCTGGTTTTTCTCTAGTGCCATCATATCTACGCAAAAAACAGGTTAACCAAGCGGTGAAGGCACTACCAATAGGCACAAAATACCATAGCTATAGCTATGTGCTAAATAATGTATGAATTAAAACGGATTATCAATACATAAATAAAAATATGAATACATTGAGTAAAAAGCGCTATCTCATCACTCCCCTCCCATTAAGGGTGACACAATGTCAAAACACACAAGGTCACATACCTCACAAACAGATTTGCCGGTGTTGTGTTTCTAAAAGTTAGACTGTTAAAAAGGAGAACAAAAAGAATGATGAGGTTCACCAGCCTGTTTAATGAAGGACAAAAGTGTCAATAGAAAACCACTGATTGATCACCATAATATTATGGTTTATTTTAAAGCAAGTCACAAACTTTGGGGACAAGAAGACATCAGGGTGGGAAGGAGTTGAATACAACAGCATGTCATAAATTCAACACACACAAAAAAATACAAAAACCAAGTTTTTAACCAGCCAAAATTTGATAACAGGATATAAGAGTGTTCCATAATTCAAAAAAGGAAACATCAGTGCTCAGTGATATGCCAATTAGCAGACTGTTTAGGGATTACTTGAATCTCAGTGAGAATTTTACCCTGCTAGTCAATATAACAGCAGCAATTGGAGTTGATAAGAGCACAGAGACTTCCCTGACTTGCTAATAAAATATCCAAGGCCATACGGATTTAGATGGCTATTTGTGAAAAGGAGGTTACTTGTCTGCTGTAACAATCGCATAAATCTCAAGAGATGCCAGAATATTAAGGAGGGCAAATTCCAATTCAGCAATACCAGTGGAAAGCAAAAACCAGCAAAGGAAAGAATGCAAAGGAGATTGCCTTTCCACCAAGGCATTATGTATGGAACGGGGAAGACAGAAATGACAATTGTGGAAGGATGGAGAGGGCGGAGCTGGTGTCGTGACAATACGGCATGCGATCTTGGAGGTCTGAGATCGCTGCCGATATCTTTGCTCCTGGACGGTCCTATTGGATCTAAACCGTCCCGAAGAGACAGTGAAAGTGAAGAGTGCATCCTGTCGATCCCAAGGATACCGCAAAGTCCCTGGTAGATCCAAGAGAAGCTCTTCTTGCCAGCGGCAAAGAGGCAGCCATTAAAGCTGCTGAAGCTGGGACAGCTCCGAAACAGAAGAGAACAGAAAGAGAGAGAGTGCCGGTTTGGTGAGAACTTTTTCTTTATTCTAAGATCTGAAAGGACACCCTAAGGAAAAGAATGAATCTGTAAAAGTTTTGACAGAAGTGATTAAGTGGCGATTTTAAACAGGAATGTCAAAGTAATGTTTTTTTTTCTCATTGCTGGATTTTCTATACACGATCTTGTATTTTGAAACTGAACTGGTTTTTTTCGTTTACATCTATTTTTTTCCTCCTTTTTGATTTTGTAATATTTTAGGCTAGAGACTCCCTTTAGTTATCTCTTTTTTTAAAATATATTTTTCTTTTTTTATTAATTCTTATTATATCTTGCTTGGAAAAGGAGGGGGAAAGTGAGAGCAAAGAAACTCTGTAACACTGCCAACTAGAGGCCTGAAAATATTCTATTTCCCAGTGACCAGACAAAGCTGAGAAAGAAAGAACTGACTCTTTGTCAAGGACATTGCTATTTGATAAGATAGAGGGAAGGGCATGGGAGAGTATTATTGCAGGTGCTCTTCTGGGTTTCTATCAACAGCTGGAGTCTGGTGTTGAAACCGGGGGGGAAAAAGGTGATAGGTTTTTGAAGAAGAGAGCTATAATAAGAGCCTTGGATAATTAAACAAAGTGCAGTGTGCTCTTTTTACTTTTTCTAAGTTGTGCTATCCCTCCTCACCAGCTTTATTGTATTTCATTTTATCTTTTTTTTTTTTTTTTTTTGGAGTTAGCATACAAATTGAGAAAGGAGAAAGAATCAAGGAAAATATTGCAATTAATAGATGACCAAGGCCAAGTTTGCTATGGTAGTAGAGAAGAAGGAAATCATTCGAGACTTCTATGGGAAATTATATATGCAAGAGAATATTGATGAGGAAAGAGTTAAACAGTACTTACAGAATGCTAATTTACCTCAGATACCTAAAGAGATTGAAACAATGTTAGAAAGCAATATAACGATGATGGAGTTAACTGAAGCACTCAAGCAGCAAAATAATGGAAAGGCACCAGGCCCAGATGGACTTCCGGCAAATTTTACAAAACATTACAAGAATCATTGAATCTTCCATTACTAGAAGTTATGAATGAAGTTATGTTAAAGAAGAAGATACCTAAATCATGGTCAGAAGCCTATATTACACTTATTCCAAAAGAGGAGGCCGATCCATTACAAATTAAGAACTATAGACCCATTTCTCTACTAAATGCCGATTATAAAATTTTTGCTTCAATATTGGCAGAAAGACTTAAAAAATATCTAAATAATTTTATTCATCCTGATCAAAATGGATTCTTGCCAAAGAGACAAATTAAAGACAATATGAGAGTAATCTTGGACACCTTGGAATACTACGAGGCACATCCTGAAAAACAAATGGCTCTGATATTTCTAGATGCACAGAAGGCATTTGATAATGTGAATTGGCGATTCATGCTATTACTGTTGGAACAGATGGGTTTTGCTAGAAAATTTATTCAAGCAATAGAAGCTACCGATATTTGCCGGCGTATAAGACGACTTTTTTGCCCGAAAAACATGCCTCCAAGTGGGGGGTCGTCTTATACGCCGGTATATCCACTGCCGGCTTTCGGAGGCTTGTTGGACGCAGCGAAGGCGCCTCTGGCTTCCTGGATCCCCTGCGCCGCTCCGCTTCATCCCGCTCGCCTCGCTCCGCCCGAGGCTGCAGCCTTACTGCTCTTCCCACGGCCCCTAGCACTCTGCCCTGCCGCTGCAGCCCCGGGATTTCTGGAGGGCGTTTCCGGTGGTGGTGGGGGTCGCCTTATACGCGGGTCGTCTTATACGCCGGCAAATACGGTATATACTATAAGCAAACGGGAAAGGTAATGATAGAGGGAGAACTGACAGACTCTATCAATATAAGAAAAGGAACAAGGCAAGGGTGCCCACTATCACCTTTGTTGTTTGTGTTAACTTTGGAAGTGCTAAACAGAAATATTAGAGATGAAAAGAATATAAAAGGAATGAAAATCAAAAAGGAAGAATTTAAGTTGCAAGCATTTGCAGATGATCTGGTTTTCATCTTAGAAGACCCTTTAGAAACAGCATCAAAATTGATAGAAAAGATAGAGACATATGGAAAGGTGGCTGGTTTGAAAATAAATAAAGATAAGACAAAGATCTTGACAAAGAATATGCTATTAAGACAAAAGGAAGAACTGGCAGACCTACTGAAAATTTAGGTCACGAATAAGATTAAGTACTTGGGCATATATTTGACAGCAAGATGTAGTACATTAAAAGAGAATAATTATATCAAACTTAAAGAGCAGATAGCACTAGATCTGGCGAAATGGGAAAATTTACAACTGTCACTAATAAGGAGAATTTCCACAATCAAGATGAATATATTACCCAGAATTTTATATTTGTTTCAAACAATTCCAGTTAGGCTTGGAAAAGATTACTTTGAAGATTTAAATAAAATTGTGTTGAAATATATATGGCAAGGTAAGAAAGCAAGAATAAAGTTAAAACTTTTGCAAGATGCTAGAATTAGAGGAGGATTTGGTTTGCCTAATTGGGAGTTGTACTATCAAGCTACAAATCTGATGTGGGTTAAGGAATGGATAACACTAAGAAATACTAGATTGTTGACATTAGAAGGACATGATTTGTTGTTGGGGTGGCATGCTTTTTTATGGTATAAAGGAACTAAAACACAGGAGTATTTTAGAAGACATTATATACGGGAGTCTCTGTAGTTAAACTGGGAGAAGATTAAAAGACAATGTTATTTGAAAATTCCAGTCTGGTTATCGACTATTGAAGCATTTTCTTATCCTATAATATACAAAAAGCAACAAACAGTTAGATATGGTGAAATATTGAATGAAAAGGGTGAACTCAAATCTATACAAAAGCTAGAGGAACAAGGTATAAAGATGAATTGGTTTTCATATGCGCAAATACATTCAAGGTATGATAAAGATTCTAAAATGGAAGGTTTCTATGATAAATTGACTGATTTAGATAAGATTTTGACAGGTACTGATGAAAAGGTGATTTAAAAACTGTATGGATATTTATTAGAAATTAAATTAGAAGAAGAACAAGTTAAAGAAACTATGATTGCTTGGGGGAAGAATTTTGGATATGGGATTGATTTAGAGAAATGGCAAAAACTGTGGTCTCAAAATTATAAAATGATAATGTCAACAGCATATAAAGAAAATTTGTATAAGATGTTTTACAGGTGGCATTTCCCCCCGACAAGAATAGCAAGAATGTTCAAGAATAAATCCGAAAAATGTTGGAAATGTCATCAGACACCTGGCTCATATTACCACATGTGGTGGACTTGTGCGGATGCTAAAAAATACTAGACTAAAATCCACATGTGGTTGGAAAAAATGACAAAAAAACATATAGACTCGAAACCAGAGATATTTTTATTGGGAATTTTACTTGAAATACCTGATTGTAAATGTATTAACAGCGGCTAGGATTGTATTTGCTCAAAACTGGAAAAATGAGAAAATACCATCACAGGAGGAAATCATTAAGAAAATATTGGAATGTGCTGAAATGAGTAGATTGACATTTGAAATTAGAGAACAAGAGGATAAACAATTTTATAAAATTTGGGATCTTTTCTATCAATGGTTAGACAATAAAATACAGTAATGAAATATGTAGACTTTTAGAAAATAATAAATATATAAAGATGTACTTCTTTCTTATTATATCTACAATATGATTTTAGGATAGATTTGGGATGATAATATGAACTGTTATAAAATAAACTAAGTAAATTATGATTATCTTGTAAAACATGAATGAATAAAAGTATAGTCAAATGATTGATTAATAATGATACTAAGGTATTTAATTTTTGATTGAAAATATGAGATTATATGCAATGTAATTGTAATTGAAGACTACGAAATGGAAGCACAAAACAATTTGTAAACCAACCGGCACACTGTATGTACACATATGGAAGATAGCTTGATGTTTTTATGTTTTGTTTGTTTATATTTGTTTTTAAAAACCAATAAAAAATTTTTTTTTAAATGACAATTGTGGTGCCACCTGGAAAAATGCGGTGGGGGCTGTATAATGACAGCTGGAACCAGGTTTCCTAAAGTACACATTCCATACCATGTAGGAGGCAAATTTTTATGTGCAATATATTCACAAATCCCAAACCATCTGAATTATGAAACTGTCCTGGGTTTCAAGATAGCAGTCTTTATAAATCCAGGCACGCTTAGTGGTGTTATTTACAAAAAAGGTGTGTGTACATCCAACAGTCTTTTAGTTGCAGATTAGCAGCTATGTGAAATGACATATTGACAATGAATTTGTCTTAACAGTTGATCATGATGAAATAACTCCCACTTGGGCTCCAGTGAAGTTGTGGGAATCTTAAAAATCAATGAGGAAAAGGGATTTGCAGGAAAGAGTTTCTCATCTATGTTGGTTATGCACTCTAAGAAAGGCTTCCCTGTCTTGGAAAAAAAGTCAATGTGATAGAATAATCTATTCAAATCTGTGGCCACAATCTCTTGTTGAAAGCAACCTGGATGCAGCCTATATGACCAAGTAACAGTTTTAAACTCATGGCAATTGCAAATGGTGGCTCTCTCATATCATGACATGTTTTAAGGCAAGCACAGATGGGATGTTTTAATGCAAAAGGCTTTTCAGTGTTGCAGGGCAGAAAAGAAGTAAAAAAGGAAATTTCCATAAGGCACATACCAATGAGCCAAAATTTTGCCATCAGATAAGTCAATATTTCTCATTGCTGTAAGGGAGCTAAAAACAATTTCACTTTTAGCAGTAAAAGCACTTGATTGGATTTTATCAAATGACCCACATCTGTACAAAGACCAATTAAGCTCTTCCTTATTGCCAAGTGGGATTGTAATAGACCCCATGTGCATAGGGGTCTAAGCAGATCCTTAGCTGGAGACTTAGAACCACATCCCATCCAGAGTATGTAGATCAAAACAAAATCTTGCTACCTGGAATCCTATCGTGATAATTACCTCCTGCTGTTTTGAGGAATATCTTCTTTTTTGGTAAATCACTATCCCTAATGGGGTGGTTGAGGAAGGCCAAAACTGGAATCTGGTATTTTAATCCTTCTCCCTGTCTAAAGGGATTTGTCTAATTTCAAAGGCTAAATACCAAAAATTCTATGATCTATTTAATAAATCTCAATAAACCTATAACACATGTGGTCTTCTTTCTTCTATAAACAAAGAAGGATGAAAAAGATGTATTATACTATCGTAAAATATGGGTAAGGCCCTAGATCACTACCCATACACCACTTGATTAAACAAAACTTCAAGTGCTCCACAAGTGCAACTGTCCATTGATTTTGGACACTTTCTCCTGGTGGAGTGTCTGGCTCTGCTGTCCATCTTACTGGTGTTGTGGATCCATAGCTTGACTCCTGCTAGTTTTAAGGATGCATGGGTTGTCAGTGAACCATATACTGATTAAGCATTTCATTTCCCACAAGACATTTGAGTACCATGAGCACATAGTGCTTTCAGTGTACTGTGGGTGATCCAGTAAAGAGTCAACAAACATTTCAATCTTGACTTTAGAAATGTCTCTTTGGGCAACTTCAGAATTTCCTGTACATGTTTCATACCACTACCAGCTTCAGTCATTAAAGCCCTCTCTTTGCACAAAGCCCAATGTGCAGGCAATACTCCCAAAACATACCAGAATTTGTATAAATGTTGGCGGTCTTATCAGAGACTTACCCTGTGAGAGCATGAAACTTGGTAGTTCTGCTTTTTGATCCAGAGTGTGAGGGGATAGAGGGTTAGCTTTTACTACCCAACACATGCACATTTTGTGACCACTACATACCCTGCTCTCCTCCTCCCTAGGCTATATAGTGCTGCTCCATCCATAAAGTACTCCAGCTCTTCACTGAGTAATTGGCTATTTTTCAGGTCAGGATAATTTCAATCACATGTACACTCTCATGTTCAAATTCTTCATACTTGTTCTGTGCCAGGAGATTTGCTGGATTAAAGTGTTGTAATAGTGGCCAGGTGACAATAGAATTGTCCAGGAGTATTGCCTGCTAATTGGCCATCCTGCTTGGAGTAAACCAGGGACTTTTTTTCTATTCCAACATTGTTAACACAGAATGTGGCACATATACAGTCGTTCACTGGGCAGGAGTTAATTTTTCTGCAGCTTTTACCAGAATACCCATGTCAGCAGTGACTTGTAAGCAAGCTGGCAATCTTGCTGCTTCTGGGTCCACCTTTTTTGGAAAAATATGCCATAGGGCATTGCCACCTGCTCAGCATTGATGTTAGTATTCCAGCAGTCACCCGCCTTTGTTTATGTACAAATAGCTGAAAAGGTTTTGTCAAGTCAGGCAAACCCAGGCAAGATAAGACATCAACTTCTGTTTAATTGGAAAGTAACTAGAGAAACAATGTTCTGATTTACTGCTGTTAAATCCTGCATAAAGTAATATTCAGTGAAGTGGGGCTTCTTTACTGGTAATACTGGTGTGCTGAAAGCCAATATAAACTTCCAGATTAATCCACAAGTGGTAAACCTCTCAACTCAAAATCCCTTCCTTGTTTCCCATTTCAAGTTGGAAGGGCAGAGTTTCAATCTACTTGAACTGGGATCACGTACTTTGCTCTTCCTGGCTTTTCATTCACCCACATCCAAGGAACCATAGCATCCAATATGTCTGTTGGTATTTTATTTTCAACTTGAGCAACTGCAAAAGAACCACTTGCACCCTCCATCCCTGACCCATTGGCATGGCCAGTGTCATTTTATTCTCATCAAATGTTAAGTCTGCTCATATCATGTATGTTATGATTGATTCTTAACGAATGTACCTTTTCTTTATGTATACTGAGAGTATTTACACCAAGACAGATTCCTTGTGTGTCCAATCACACTTGGCCAAGTACTACTAATGAGTCATTAGAATGCAAAAGCTGGAAAAAAATTCTCTATTACAGGAACTACAGGAAGATCTGGATTTGGTAAACATAATATTACAGGAAACAGGTGAACAGAGTTATGAAAAGAAAATTCTTTGTTTATTCCTAACATCTCCTTTAAGCAATACAAACACAGTCTGTACATATGAGCAGAACTAGAGGCCCAACATTGGAATCAAACCAACAATATAATAGGACACTGAAAATGGAGATGTGCAGACCAATCAACCAGAACATTTACAGATGCTGATGGTGGTACAGGCTGAGAATTATAGCAGAAATAAGGAATATTAGGTATGTTCACTGCCTTGAGTTATTTATTCAAAAATAATAAATGCAGCATAAAAATTTAATAAATAACCAAATAAATAAATGTCAATATATACACCTGTCAAGAAGAAAGGTGTCAGCTTTGGAATCCAAAACATGCAAGTAATGAGTCTTTGTCCCATTACATCAGTCCACCCCACCTGGCCAGGCAAGAAAGGTATGTCTTTGAGGGAGGTGAATGATATAGAAATGTGAAATATAAATAAATATATTGTAGACCCCATCAATTAAAGAATTCTGACTGGTGGGGTCTAGGAAGAAAGCCTCCTCTCCTGTTGCCTAAACCTATGGAACATTCTTCCCCCAGTAGTGAAACAGGCCCCTACTACCCTTCCAAAAAGGAGTTAAGACATGGTTCTATGACACTGTGTAGAGAGCCCAGGGGAGCACTCAACTATGGGGCTGGTTACTCTCCTGAAAGCCCACCCTACACCCTTTAACTAATGTTAAATCTCTTGCTTTTAAATTTTAGAAGCACAAATCACAAGACTACAATGGAGAAATCAATGATGCTAGGAATGGTTAGTGGAACAAGAAGGGGTAAGCAAAGGCACACTGGCTTGACAACATCAAAACTGACAAAAAGATGAACATCCAATATCTGAAATAAGCTGGGCTTGATGAGGTAACATGGAATCACTTGCCTATAAAGTTGCCAAGAACTGGACTCAACTAAATAGTTAATACAACAATATATACTGTTTTATATTTTAACATTTTATTGTACACTGCCCAGAGTCCTTCTTTGAGAGAATGTGAAAAAATAATAATAAATAAAATGTATTAATGGGAAGAGTATTTCAAATTTCATTTTGTCATTATTTCAGAATGCAACAGCCCCACATTCAAGACTATTGTCAGTACTGATAATAGCTGTAGACATATTCATACTGGAATTTGTGTAAAGAGAAATATGGATTTTCGGTAATGAGGTGGATAAGGGACATTAAAAGATAAAGTTCATAGGAGACAACACCTGCCACTTGATCTTTGAAAGGAGATAGTTGTAAGCAACATTCAGATTTTGCTTGCTTCCTCAATCCACCCTAGTTACCCCAGCTAGCATTAACTTGACTTGCCAGGTAAGAGATTATTCAGATTCCCTTTGAACCAGTGGTCCTACTATAATGTTTAACTATTGTAAGGTAACTTGGTTCCAGTTTATCTCACCCACAGAGGGTGAATGGAATTTAGGATTGTGCCATTCTTTCTAATATCAGTGTAGGTCTTTATTCTTTCAATGAGCACAGTTGGACAATTCCAAAAATTACAAAATGCTTTCTACATCTTTTGTGAACTCTCTAGGTACACAGAAGTGTATAAATGTGTAAATTAAAAGAGAAAGCAGTGTTTTCAAACAGCAAAAGTTAATATCTAATGGGCTTCCAGGATAGACAACATTTTTATATATTTGTACGAAAAAGGAGTACAATAATTTACCACGGTGGGAATGTCTCTATTCTTTTCTAGACCCAATCCTTAGCCTGGGAACTAAGCCTGCAGCTGAAAATTGTTAAAGTATATCATGTTGACATTTGCAATTGGTTTTTTTTTAATTCTATTTTTATTTTATTCAAAAAAAGTTAAAATACAAATATAAAACTCCAAAATTTTAAAAAGCAAAGAAAAAACACAAAACAAGTCATTTAAAAAGTGCATTAAAAACACTAAAGGATATACACATATTAACACACCCCCCACATCCAGTTAAGTACTGGTTAATATATTACAAATATATTAGTTTCCTGAAACTAATCAGGATCATATTTGGTTAATACTTATTTGGAAATACCAGGGCTATAGGCTAGATTGGGGAGCTAAAAAATCATCTTGGAATAAACAAAGCAAAGCACTTCTCGTTGTTGCCCAAAAGATAATAGACCAGCAGAGATGGAAGGGACCTTGAGGATCTTCCAAACCCCTGCATAAGTAGGAGACCATTTACCATTTCAGACAAATGGCTGTTTTTTAAAAAATTTCTTAAAAACCTCCAGTGATGCAGCATCCACGACTTCTGAAGGCAAGCCATTCCATTGATCAATTGTTTTAACTATCAGGAAATTCACATGTCCATGATATTAACTTGAGGAAGTACTCAGTTTTTTAAACATATCAAAAAGTGTTTGCAGTATATGCTTTCATAAACTGAGCCCTTTTCCTACTAGAACACAAGTAATTGGTGATAAACAATTTCACATAGATCACATCAAAAAGTTTGATTTTGTTTGCGCTTCAATGGAAATGATGGTTTCCAATTTAATTACTGCTTAATTAATCGCTGCGCTTTTTTCCTACCTATTGAAGTTTTATGCAGAACTGTTTGCATTTCATGGCCACAGAAGTGACCTCATTGCTTATAATTCCTCTATAGCCACATACATCTTCCAACTAAGACTTAATGCAATTGATGGATTTTCATCCACGAAAACACATTTGCCAAACGAGGGTACTTCTTCATTCATCTGATAGATTTTAGTACATTAAAGATTATGCTTAGACTGTTTTTGCTTCAGGAGAGTTGGATATCCTTCTGAAAAAACCCCAAACTAAACAAAATTTACAACCAGTGGTAAAGAAATGTCCAATCAAGTTTAAGAACGGGCAATATACATAAATGTTTCAGTTCATGGGAAAAATGCAAGGAAATGCAAATGTCCTCGGGACTCTAGAGACGTTTGCTTTCGCTTGCATTGTCCATAAGTCCAGAGGATTCACCAAAAAGAATTATCTTAATAGACCAGGAAATTAGGCAGAGAGTAAATAAAGTTCAACAATATCTGGCAGAAATCATTACACACTGAAATACATACATAAAACAATAATAAGAGGGTAAGGAATTATTGTTGCTACTAATATATGAAAGTTTTAGTAGCAAGGGTAGATGAATTGAATTATCTCCTATGCCGGGGATAACAATTTGGGGACAGTTGATTCCAAATGTGAAGAACACTCTGACAAAATAACTGTGGACAAAATGCTTCAGTGGAAACGCAAATACTTACAAAGTATCAGTTTAATACAATGCTTACCTGCCACCCATAGTGGTCTCCCTCTGTGGTACACTCCTACCCTCTGCTTATCTCTGTCCTGTTTCTGGGAAGGCTGACATAACTGCAGAGCAAACTATTGCAACCTCTCATTATTTTTAAATCCAAGGATTTTAATTAAAAAATTTTAATACAAGAAATCAGATGGGTCCGGCAGTGTGAAGAAGCCAAGAGAAGTGTCTATGAGCACATTTGTAGTGTGGGGGCACCATGTAGTGCAGGGGTGTCCAACCTTGGCAACTTTAAGACTTGTGGACTTCAACTCCCAGAATTCCTCAGCCAGCAAAGCTGGCTGAGGAATTCTGGGAGTTGAAGTCCACAAGTCTTAAAGTTGCCAAGGTTGGACACCCCTGATGTAGTGGATTAATGCAATACTGTGGCCCAAAGGACCACAGAAAGACCATTCTGGATAGTTTCAACAGATGTACCAATCCTAACAACCCTGAGGTATTAAATGTTGTTTGTTTGTTAAGATTTATTTTATGTCTTTTCTCCAGAAGTTCAAGGTGGCCTCCACTATGCTCCATCCTATTTTTTGTCCACAACAAAAAGGCTAATTTGAGAAAACCAGTCCCAAAGTCACTCGGCGATCTATGGCTGAAAATGGTCCATTGCTCTCCCCAGTCCTAGTTAGCCCTCTAGGTAAAGAAAAATGTTAGTAAAAATCTAAATATATTATAAAGATCTTGTATATAAACCATACACCACAGATCAAACTATAAAAAACTTGGGTTCATGGTTAAAGGGTACACATTTCAAGTATTTTCCAGTATCTCAGAGAACAAAAACAAGACCCGAATGCATCAAAGACCAAAAGCAAGTAATGGTTTTCGTCTGTTTTTAAACACACAGTGGATCTGGACAAGACTGGCAAGAGGAAATAACACCATTAGAGAAGTTAGTTCTATTATGCTTTAGTGTTATACCTGCTTATGTGGGAGTAAAATATACTGAACATACTTGCTGTTCCTTTGAAATGTTCATATAATTGGGTTACAACAGATGTGCGGCACACAGATGCTTACAGTGCACAGGGATCTCACACATGACACATTATTGTTCAAATGACACATGATTTCCTGTAGATCGTTCACATCATGACATAACACAAGTAATACAAATTTCATAACTCACATCATTCGCTTCTAATGATGTCTATGCTGTGCATAATAATCTAGTAAATGTTCTTGTTAAGTATATATAAGCACGGTTTTATTTCAAATATTTTTAAAAGAAAATTTAATGTAGTTTATATTGTATTTGAGACTATAAAATGCACGTGCAAACATTTAGGGGAGTTGATTTATGCAATTATAAGCGTCATTTCCTATGCAGAGCTACCAACTGAGTGGGATGTCCCTTGAAGCTTCGTTTCTACAGTTCTATCCTTCTATAAAGGATTCTTGTTCTCATCACAACTGGCTAACTATTAGAACAACCAACTTGTCTTTTGTGCTATACCAGGTGCACTGGTTGCCAGGTTATTTCAAGGACCAATTCTGAGTGTTTGTTTGATTGTTAAAGCGTTGAACAGCCTGGAAACCATAATTTCTCAAAGGCTCTCTCCCTTCCTTACAAGAGCCCATTCCTCAATTCATCACTGCCATCTTTGCAACTTGTTTGACTAAATGCCATCTGGCCTTCACAGCAATTATGCCATATCTATGAGATCTCCTTTGAAGTACAGTACAGTATTTAAAATCATGTTTCAGGTTAACCACTACAGCATTGGGCATCCCAGGATCTCCCCCACCTGAGACACCCCATGTTCCACCTAATTGGCATGTTCATTTCATGATTGCATTGGGAGAGCAGAGATGGGAGGGGTCATTAAGTGAGGTGGTTTAATGGAGCAGACTCCATTATGGCTATAACTCAAGGAGTACCTGCACAATAATGCAAAAATGAATTCCTTTTACAGGGTCTTGGAGGTAATCATATTGTATGTATAGGCCATGATGAATTGTATTCACCTTTGATATGTTAAGACATATAAATTCATTATTGGTTCCAAATTTAGTTAATGAAAGTTCATTACAAAGTTACAGTAAGAAACAGCAATGACATGCAGTGTTTTAAATATAGGTATTTGAAAAGATAGAAGTATTTTAAGTTATCTATAAATAAAAATTACAGCAAACAGGTGAATTGTATACTTTGGAAAAATGTTTATTAAAGATGGGAAAGTGGTTGAAGAAATTTAAAGTCATATGGAATGGTCTAAGAAAGGCAGTGGGTAATATACAGTCTGTTATGAGGAAGGAATGTTGAAAGAAGCAAAAATGGCTGTTCTGCCCACTTTATTATGTGGAAGTCAGGGTTGGAATTTGTCAAGAGAAGCACTGAAAATAAGTTGAACGCATGTGAGATTGGAAATTAAAAAATATCTGTGGCAGAACAAGAAGAAAAGAGAATCATGAATGGATGTGATTTGAATGCAGTAGTGAATAAACAGTATGAAAAAAGGGAGTACATTGAAGTATTTTGGGCATGTTATGAAAAAGAATTACTTGCAAAGCAAAATACTGTTTACAAGGTAAAAAGGAATGGGTGAAAAGGAAAGAAGACCAAGAAAGTTGTGGTTGAATGGGTTGATGAGAAACTAAAAACTTAAAAGAACAAAAAATGTACAGACATAGTGGATGCAATGGTAGCTTCTCAAGACAAAAAGATATAAGTAAAACAGTATTGATACAAACTAGAATTAGTTAGGCTTTTCTTTGATTTCTTATCTCCCACTTTCAATATTTTTCTGTTCTATTTTTTATTCCCCATTTTGCATAAAGTTAGTTACCTCAGAAAGGATGAATATGTATGTGTGCATGCATATAACATGTTTTTGAGAATACATTTTAATACATTCTAGTAGCTCCTTTTAAAGATTAAATTAACATACACTTCTTTAAATTAAAAGCAATAAATTTCTGTTTTGTTTTAATCAAATATGTATGTATAGCAATTTGTTATTTTGAATTTCAGTAACTCTACATTGATGAACATCCATACATTGGAAATTGGGGGAGGGGTATCTGTGAGATGTATCTATGTGAGATAAGCACCTTCTGATTTTGCTGAGAACATTTAGAGAAAGAATTGTGGTCAATGGCCATAATGGGAATTTTGAGACCACAAATGTGGTCTTTTTGGGGGGAGGGGGGAGAGGTTATAGAGTTACCTGTTTACAAAAAAAGATAGTGTCTGAACTTTATGGATAGTATCCACAGAGAGGTCTAGGGGCATGAAGCCTAGAGAGAACCAGATAAGAGATCCATAAGCATATTAATGTTCGTTAATGTTTTGTAGGTGACCCATAAAAACCAAATTTGGCTCTAGGTTCTGCCTCAGTTTACCTTCCCAATAAGCAACCGAGTCAAAAGATCATTTAAAAGCAGTTTATTAGGGTACCCTGAACCCATGTCATTTGCTCAACCAGGTACATCAGTTGACAGCAACATGATTTGATTATATGCTACTTCTACAATGTTCAGATTGTAAAGCCATACCCAAAACAGATCACCACCCTTTGTCAATCAATGCAAAATTATAATGATGAAATACTGGTGTTCTTGCCAACTACATGCACACCTGCAAAATAATTTGGGATGCATTGCCTGTGCTAAGATTACATACTAAGTTGGGATTTGATTAAATTAACATAATATGCTACACTATAAACCATTTTTGCATGCCATGTTGACTGAATTCACACAACAAATTAAGGTAAAAGCAGTAAGAACCAGCCAATTTTGGTTTTTATCTCTCTTCTAATTAGTTGAAGAGATCCTGACAGTGGTGGGATTCAATTTTTTTTACTACTGGTTCTGTGGGCATGGCTTGGTGGGTGTGGTGTGGCTTGGTGGGCATGGCGTGGCTTGGTGGGCATGGCTGGGGAAGGATACTGTAAAATCTCCATTCCCTCCCCACCCCACTACCTGCTTTCCAGCTCCGTTCTCCTGTGCAGGGCAACAAAAGAAGACCCAACCGATCAGCTGGGACTCAGGAGGCAGAGGATAGATGGGGGCGGGGCCAGTCAGAGGTGGTATTTGCTGGTTCTCTGAACTACTCAAACTTTCCGCAACTGGTTCTCCAGAACTGATCAGAACCTGCTGAAAACCACCTCTGGATCCTGATCATGGTCCCAAAGGTGGTTCTGGCTCGTAGTATAGAACCAAGGTTAGTGAATGTTCAGTAATGGTGCCACAATTTTGGAATTCTTTCCAAAGAAAAGTGCTATTACTTTCCACACTAATTTTAAATAACAACTAAACACATACAGTACTTGTTTACTTGGGTGACTTAAATTTTCTTTTATTATTGTATGGTTGGAGTTGCATAATTTTTCTTCTATTCTTTTCTTTTAAAACATTTAATTTATGGCAAAGAACCTTTGTGCTGATTTCTAGGCTGCATTAAAAGGAAAACTGATTTGCCAATGAAATTAGTAATAAATAATACAATCAAGCAAATCACAGTAGCATGTTATGTGATCCCTATTACTGAAATAGCATATGACCATATAAGTAAACACCCCCAAATCTTCTCTGATCATGACTAATAAAAATGAGAATACTTGAAATCACAAATAAATTTCCCCCCCTCCCTCCAATGCTACTGGTAATGTATAATTAAAGAGAAATTTTTTTGTCACTGGGTTGTATAATCCAGGCAAATACCAGGATTGATTTTATTGGTAGTCAGTATCAATAAACCTGACCTGAGAACAGATAGCTACTTCACCATATAGAAAAAAATGCATGAAAGCCCCATTTGCAAATCATCCTAGATTTACTGCCAAGAATCTATAGTCACAAAATCTATACTATGTGCACAATAATTAAAAAAACAAGAAACCCCTTGGTATAATAAGAAATATTAGTACTTGGTAAAGATAGTTACTAATAACCCCTCAGTAACATTATAAAAATAGAGCAGTTGCCCAGTCCTCAAAAAATAAACGTATCCTTCTAGCCCGTCTGCTAGAAGTAAAATAATTTTTAGAACTGGAATTAGACTGATTTTGAATAGCATTATTCAGTCAAAACTTATTATCAAATCCTTAAATAGCCTATGCGTTTTTGTTTTCATTTAATATAGTTTCAGATGTTTCATTTAGCACTATTAGAAATAGCCATACTCTTTGAAACTGTTGGAATAATTGAAAGGTTAGACTTTCCAGACTTAAGAAACAAAGGCATGGATTTAGTCAATCTACATTTCATACAATTCAACTACTAGTACATCCCCACTAATCATGAAGACTCTTCAGCCTGTAACTGATACTGAAGATACGATAGTATATTGGAACCATATAAGCTCTGGAAATGGAAACTTGGATTCATGTCTGACTTTAGCCACAGATTTATTTGTTTTTGTAAAATTAGACAAGATACAGTATGTTGCAATGTTTCTCTTTACCTCATCCTAGCAGTTTCTGATTTTTAAGAATTTCTCACTGGATTACTGAAACGGCTCTAGGGTACTGGCATGTAACCTCTCGTGTTACATATACTCAGCGTTAATGCCCCGAGTCAAAAAAACAAGCAGAGAAGTAGCTATGTTGGTTTATTGTATTTACATGGTTTCCACTTCCTCACTCATTGATTACCTGCTTAATTCACTGTTCAAGTTTCACATACCTCACTGAATCAAACTCATCATCGGGGCTGGGTTGACAAAACATGCTAAAACATACTTATCTAGTTTATCATTGCAGACATGGACACTGTACTGCTATCCTACTACAGGGACCTTAGGAAGAAGTGCATTTTGAAAAATAGTTTTGGAGAAACAGTGGAGGATGGTGAAACATCTCCCTCCACTGGACCAGGTCACCAGGCTTTAAAGAAAAATATATCCTATGTATTAGATAGATTTTGATCTATAGTTTTCATTCCCAATATTATCAGTGGGAATATAAGTATATTCTATAGGAGAATCCCTACAAAATACTATGTATTGAGTATGTCAGTGAGGTAAGCACACTTCTATAGGGTACAAACAATAGGAGCGTTCAAGAATACTAGTCAATTAAATTACCAAACTGGTTTGTATCACCCAAAGTTCATTGAATGACAGTATAGTTCCCATTACTTAACTTATTTTCACTTTCGTTTATACCATACCTTCATTTGCCAAGGTTTAGTGTTATTGCTGTAGACTGTGCAGCTGTAGGAAGCTAAATATGAACTTGTCTCATTTTAAAATATCTGAGGGAGAAAAAACCATCTTGGCATAGTGTGTCAGGTTTCTGCCCACCTTAGAAGCACATTTAATTTTCTATACTATCTCCATCAAATCTTACTGGGGTCAGATATTCTTAGGAAAGGGTGGCCCTTTCTTTCCTTTCTCCCTTTTTAGTAATTCACTTTGCTGTCAAGAACCACACAACACTTTTAGATTCAATTCCAAAAATATGTTCATGGGGAATTCATGGGGATGAGTAGTGTTTCAGTGTGCAACTTTTAAAGCATCCGCTCTTTTCCTGGAATCCATGTCAAAATTCAAGTCAACCCTACATAACACAAATTTTAAGGAATAACATTGGAGTGGAATCTTAAATGAACCTACCTCTCTATAAAACAAGGGGCTTTTAGAACTACCTGCTTTATCTCCTATAAAAGTAATGAGAGTCAGTATTTGAATATCATTTTTTTGGGAAATGCTGGAGCAATAGTGTTCTTTTAAAATTTTATCTACCTTTAGGTCAGGAGTCTTCAAATTTGACAGCTTTAAGACATGTGGACTTCAATTTCCAGAATTCCTCCTCCAGTCATGTTAGCTCAGGAATTCTGGGAGTTGAAGTCCACAAATCTTAAACTTGCCAAATTTGAAGGCCCTTGCTTTAGGTCCTCTGAAAATCCTCTTTGCTTTGTTTCTAAAACCCTAAACCATAATTGGCATTACTAGAAGAAAGGATATGCCTTATCTGATAGCCATGCAGATATATCCTGTAACAATACCCTGTTTCACAACTTCAGAGCTCTACAATAAAAAAACACTAGAGTTACACAATAAAACAAGGAAATCTGCTCACAGTGTAGAAAGGTTTCACGGTGATACTATCATGAACTTTCTCTTCCCAGATATGATAAAAAGTGAAGTAAATAAATACATATAAAGATACCAAATCTTACTAGTTCTGAAAATAAATCCAGGTTAATTATAGTTTTAAAAAACTTTTTAAATAGTCTGTTATACTGTAGGTTACAATACGTTATAAAAACCTTATTTTCTTATTTTTTTAATCTAAATAGTATTATTTTTATCTAAATGGAATAGTGTGTCAAAAGTTATCTATAGCAATCAATGAAGAAACCTACAGATATATTTTAGAAATACTATTTACATGGGGAGTATCTCAAGATAAAATTATTCTCTTCCTGAATATGCCTGTGTGTATTGTTAATGTAGCTAATTGCAACTGTCTTTACCAACTTGCCAAAACTATGAGTAACATTTTTTTTCTGGCACAGTCAACAAGGAAAAACAAAGTTTCTCTCACAAATCAACATCAGGTCATGGTGCTCCAAGATTGAGTTTTGAATGTCTGTCATTCTATCAGTTAAACAACTGCATTTTACAAAGACAAATATGTTATTAATTTCAAAAGATAGCCACCATGTTCATAGTATTAACTTGTACTATCCAAACATAGATCTAAGCTGATTGTGAATTTATTAAACATCCTAGAAATGTACAACTTTTAAAGAAATGCAACTCTACCTCTTCAAAATTACATGAAGGATAAGTTTAAACACTATTTATTTACATACATACACACAAAAAACCACACACACATATATATATGGACATAAATTCCATTTAACTCAAACCTTACTTCTGAACACATATGTGTAAGACTGCACACCTAGAAAACACGCACCTCCCTGGGAATATTTATTTCAAAGCAAACATATACAGGACCCAGGCTGCTAAATCACGGGATACTGCTAACCTGCAGCTGCAAATGATCCATGACTAACCTCCTTTTTATTTTATTTTATTGTTTCCCCCCCCCCCCCCTGCATATGACATTGCGGATTAAAATTTACCCAAGATCTTCTGCAAGTTTTCCGCATCTTAACTCATCGGAAAAGAATGCGCTCGATACGTTATCTATTAATCTGGGCGCCTGGCTTTTTAAAGGAATACGCTGCTTTAAAACCAGCCGATTGCTGCGGACACACTAGATCCTGGAAGCCCAATCTCTACCAACTTCTAGAATCTCAAGAAGTCCCCCAGCGATGCTGTTTGGAACACTCGAAACTCCTTTCGCTTTTTGCAAAGGTTGCGCAATCTCTCTCGCCACCAAAACGGAGCCAAGTGTCAATGGGCACTGCAGGCGGGTGTTATGTCCGTGTGTGTCAGAAAAAGCCCAGCACCAACGAGGCTGCCCGCTCAGAAGTGACGCTTCTGATGCCCCGAAACTTTTGCCGCCCAGGGTTCCCCAATATATCGCCGTGGCGCGCCGTGACACCGCGCTCGAAAAAGGAAAGTTTTTCCCACCTCCACCCCCCCCCACCCCCCTCAGCCCAGGACGGCCAATTAAACCACGGCCTCTCCTTTTCGGGCAGGTACCTCTTCCTCTTGCAAGTTCGGCTCGGCCGGGCTGAGCTCTTGCTCGCTTTTGCCGCTGTTCATTGTCTCCTCCGCCGGCCCGAAATGCCCTCTTCGCCTCGCCTCGCCTCGCCTCTCCGCGGCGCGTTTAGGCTGAGAGGGTCACAAACGGGGAGGCGCGGCGAGCGAGGCGAGGCGAGGGAGGGGGAAAAGCAGCGGGGCTCGAGCCCAGGCTACCACCACCAGCTGCCCTCAGCAGCATGCAGAGGGTTCTGGCGGAATGGCGGCACGGGAGCCCGAGCTTGAGGCGGAGAGCGGCTGGCGGTCGCCGCTGCTGGTTCCCTCTGGAAGAAGGTGGGGAAGAGTCCCAAGCTTTGCCTTTTGCGCGCCTTTGCTCTTAGTTGGCGGAGTGGGTGTCTCCCTCGCCTGGCGCTGACTTCTTGGGACGACGCGGGGCGCGGACGAGCGTGGAAAATAAGATTTCCCCCCCCCTCTGAAAGCCCCCCGCGGCCGGAGCACGTGAAGCGACCTCGAGGCTGGAGATTTGGCAAAGCAAAGAGGGAGGAGGAAGAGGAGGAGGCGCTTCGAAGGGTGATAACTCTGGAAGCCTCCTGCCTTTGTTGAAGGCTGAGGAGACTATCAGCTGTCCTGGCTTCTCCTGCCTGCTTCTCTGAGGGCCCCTTTCAGGCTTCAGGCTTTTGGAAGTAGGGGGACAAATTTTGGTTGGATGCCATGATGGCATGCAAGTAGTCCTTGACTTACGACCACACCCGAGCCCAAAATTTCTGTTGCCTTTGTTAAGTGAGTTTGGCCCCCATTTTACACTCTTTCTTTCTTGCCACAGTGGGTTAAGGGAATTGCTGCCAATTGTTAGGAAACCCCATTGTGAAATGAATCTGACTTCCCCATCGACTTTGTTGGTCAGAAGGTCACCAAAGGATCACCATAGTGCATCCATTATAAATGTGAGTCAGCTGCCAAGCATCCGAATTTTGATCACGTGACCATGGCACTGGTCTTAAGTGTGAAAAACGGCTATAGATCGCCTTTTTTTTAAACTGCTGTTGTTGCTTCAAATGGTCACTGAAGGGTTGTAAATTGAGGGCTACCTGTACTCCCACAAAATGGCTGCCTTGGGAGCATGGTCAGTCACAAAACTCCTGCTTCTTGAGAGTCGAGCATGTGATGTTGTTCCCGCTACCCACTCAAGGTTGTTTCCTTCCTGCACTGCTTGCTGTCACCTGGATTACCTCCGTCAACGCTCTTGCAGGTGGACACATTTCTAAACAAAACTGCAGCTGCCCACCCTTTTTAATTTCCAAGAAGGCCTCTGGTGTTTACTTTAACATGCATTTTGATCCATAGTAAAATATTGTGAAGCTGAAGTGCCTGCATTTAAAATAGGCATTCCAATTTACATTTTGAATGTGCATTTCCCTTCTCTCTCCCTCCCTGCCTCCGCTCTCTCTCATAAGGTGGCTGAAGATATTAAGATGCAGCTTTCTTTCACACACACTGAATTTACAAACTGCAAGGATTTCAAAGGAGCCACATGTTCTTTCCGATCAATGAATGAAAGAGTCCCAGAGAAAACTGAAGTAAAATCATAACACAGTTTCCCTTAGTAATTGCTTCACTTTACAATTGAGTTGTTAGTCCCAATTATGGTCACTATACAAGGACCACCTATAGGTTTTTTTAAAAAATAATTTACCAATTCACACGTCTTTCAATCAGTAGTACTTAGGATTGTTCTTCAAGTGACATGGATGACTTTTATACTTTTTCTTAGTGATAAATTAGAACTAATTCTAAAGCTATCATTAATAAAAGAGAAGCTAATTATTTTCAAAATATGTGTCAGAATATGCTAACTTGGTTTAAGTAGTAAATTTAGACCTGAACCTATAATATCCCACCACAAGGGAGATTATCCACTGCAGCTCTATACAATTCATGACTCTGCCTTCTAATCAGTTTCTGGGCAATATCACATCAAACATGATGAATAATTCAAAACATTGGCAATGTAGGATTGTAGAACAATTATTCATCCTCAGACATGATCTCCTTTTTGGCTGTTCCTGAGCATAATTTGTTTGGGCATGCCTTTATCCAATCAGTGGATATATTTGGATCAGGAACTTACAGAGAAACATAGGAGGGAGATGCCCTTGAGAAAGAATAAATCATAATCTATACATATTCAAATATATATTCCTCTCCCTGAAGTAAAGTATGACTCCAATTCAGAAAAAAAAAATGAATAAGATGTGATGTTTAGATGTGATGATGTAATCATGTTGGTTAGGTTAAGTTCATGACCTTCCCTGTTATTTTTGATTATATTTTCTAAACATTCCAATAAATAAATTGATTCACTTTGCTTAAGTCTTTTGCTCTAGTAGACTTCACACTGAGGTTCATCACACTCAGGTTCATTTCCACCACTAAAAATAAATCTAGATTATTAGAACGGCTCGGTAATTATTCTTTATTTCTCTGGGACTCTTTCATTCATTGATCGGAAAGAACATGCGGCTCCTTGGAAATCCTTGCAGTTTGTAAATTCAGTGTGTGTGAAAGAAAGCTGCATCTTAATATCTTCAGCTACCTTATGAGAGAGAGTGGAGGCAGGGAGGGAGAGAGAAGGGAAATGCACATTCAAAATGTAAATTGGAATACCTATTTTAAATGCAGGCACTTCAGCTTCACAATATTTTACTATGGATCAAAAGAGTGTTTAAAATAGGCTCTTTTAAAAGTTAAAAGAGATCTAGGAGGTGTGACATTGGACTCCACAACTGGAAGTTCCACTGTTCTTTACTAAAAGCCACTATGAAGGAAGTGGAAATTTCAAAACAATTTTCTATATAGAGGAAGATTTTAGCCCTTTCCCCCTCCAAGCCCCCCTCTTCCTTTAAAACAGTTATTTGTCCCACATGATGAAATATATGCATACATATATGGGTTTTTCCCCCCCAGTCATGGTTATTATGAAAATGATGTAGACAGGTGGAAGAATTTAAACCAGCTCCAGATTAGAACTCACCATAGCGGTTTTGCTATTTTCTGCCTAGATATACATCTTCCCTGTATAAACATGTACAGAAAAATACTGGCTAAGTTTTAGTCCATATTCCTCATTCAGGTGTGATGTATCAGAAGCCAGATAAGCCTGTCTGTTGTCCTCATGTGAGAGGCATTTACTTTGTGTTACACTCCAGAATTCTAGAAATTAGGGAAGGAAATCAATGAAAGTTCCCTCAAAATTCCTTGGCCATGATACAAAAGTGACATTTCAAACAAGATATCACATGCTTAGTATCATCTCAAGATTGATAAAAGTACTGGAGATCTTCAAATAAATCAGATCCATATACAGTAAAAATGAATGGCAAATCACTGCACATGTCAAACAGTACTGCAAGGGAAAAGAATGGGAGATACTAACCAGCATTGAATGGTAATCCAGGATCCAATGCTTTAATGACTCCCCCCCCCCCAGAACAATAGCAGGATCAGAAAAGAGTCAAGGGGGAACATTAATAAGTGTGGAAAGGGAACTTCACGAAGACAGTAGTGTCACAAAAACAGGAAAAGCCATAAAACAAACTTACATAGGAAAAGGAATCAAATAAAAAAGGTATTAAAGAATCCCTATAGACAAAACCTAAGTAATTAAGAAAACTAGACAAATAAGAAAAGGAAACAAAAAGATAATTTAGAAAACCCTTACAAACACAGGACATACCAAATAAGCAAAATAAACAGACAAAAGACACAAAATATAAATTACAAAAGGGACAGACAGGAGATTGCCACAGAACAAATATGAAAAACTATCTTAAAGCTAAAAGAGATTAGAGAAAACCAATAATACAATCTAGCCACCCCGTGGAGTTTGCCTTCTGCACCCCGCAGAGTTTGCCCTCCGGCGGGAATAAAGACAAACTCAAACAGGCTTTGAAACATTAAACACAAATACAAACATTCACACAAAATCAACTTACAAAGGGAGAAAAGGGTATAAAAAACCAGGGACTTACCATAAGAAGCTAGCTAGCCCAGGAATGCAGACTTCTTGCTGTCCCCCGCCTTCCTGAAAAATAAAAAGATCCAGCTTTCAAGCAGTTGTCCGTATCCTTGTGCCGGAGCTCTCCCAGCGGGAAAATCGAATCCTTGAAAGAAAGGCATTTTGACACCTTTCAACAATTGGTGACCATGAAGGTTTCCCAGCCAACCCTGCCACCGGACCGGGCCCACGGATCCAAACCCAGCCTGCATGGACCTTCTTTGTCCAGGGACAACATCCACAGACCCAGCCCGGAAGGTATAGGGTAGTAAAGGGTGTCCTTGGGCTTTTCTGCTCAACAGCTGCTTGAAAGCAGGTGAGTACCGCTTCAAATTTATAATCTTACTATTGAGGGGAGTGGAAGCGTGAGTGGACCAGGTGTGTGATTGTGGGTTTTCTCTGCGGAAACAGCGGGACCTCACCTCCTCCGTGATTGCCAGCCACACCCCAGCCAGCTGCTAGCTCAAACACGAGCCATGACCGGCTGGATTTGGGAACGCAAGGGGTGATCACAGAGTGTGAGTCCTTCTGAAGGACGTAAGAAAAACTGAGTGGGCTGCAAAAGGAACTGGTGTTAGGAAATAAATAAAAAGCAGAGGAAAAATAGTCCCGGTGCATCCCGCAAGCAAAGCCCTGTGCATTTAGAAGGGGCCCGTACCAGCTGCTTGCAAACAAAATTGGAAATAGTTTGTCTAAAAAAAGCAGAAAAGGTCCTTCCAGATCCCCACCTTTAAGGGAGATCTGAAAACTGACGGCTGAGTGTAGGGAGGGGCCTGTACCGGAGCTGCTAGGGGCAGACGGTCCTCCAAGATCCCTGTTTTTTAGGGGGGGGTGTCTTAAAACTGATGGCTGAGTTTCCCTAAAAGAAAGGGGCCCGTACTCCGTGTGTAGGGAAACTGGAGTCCTTTCCAGACCTTTTTTGTCTGAAAACTGACGGCTGTAGCCTGGCTAAACCAAAGCAATCCCCACATCAGGCAGGGAATATGGGAAGTTGTAGTTTGAGGGCAATGGAAGAGACCCCCTTGGATAAATTACTTGAGGCTTGGGACGAAAGGCAAGTGTTGTCCTGACTGGAACGCATAAAAAAGAAGCAAAAAGAATTTGCAAAAAGTGGGCTTTATTGCAAGATGACACGGGTAGACAAATTTGGCCTGATAGCGGTACTTTAGATCAGGGGTCCCCAACCACCGGGCCACGGACCGGTACCGGTCCGTGGATCACTTTGTACCAGGCCGCAAAGAAAATAAAAAAAAAAAAATGGCGGCTTTCTTCGCCTTCGGTGAATGCTGCTGGGATCAGGGATCAAGGACACAAATGAAAGAAGGGGAGGGAGGAAGCAACCAAAGCCTGTCCTACTCTCCGGCTCAGTGGCTTGGTTTCCTCCCGCCTCGTTCTCTCTCAGTCTCTCTCGCTCCTCCACCAGCCCAGGAAGAAACTGCTTCAAAGAAGCGGCAGGGTGGCTTTTCCTGTCGGCGCAGCTCCTCCAAGCGCCTGTTCACCCCCACCCCGCCGCCCTCGGTTCAATCCAGTGCTCCGTTCTGCCTGCCTGCCTGCCTTCGTTTCTGGTAGTTTCGGAGCAGCTTCGGCTGAGAATAATAACTATTCACCTCTTTTACTCAGCCGAAGCTGCTCCGAAACAACCAGAAACCAAGGCAGGCAGGCAGGCAGGCAGAACGGAGCACTGGATTGAACCGAGGGTGGCGGGGTGGGGGTGAACGGGAGCTTCTGAAGAGCTGCGCCAACAGGAAAAGCCACCCTGCCGGCTTCTTTGAAGCAGTTTCTTCCTGGGCTGCTGGAGGAGCGAGAGAGCGACTGAGAGAGGAACGAGGCAGACACCTGAGGGATGAGGCTGAGGGAGGGAGGGAGACACCTGAGGGATGAGGCTGAGGGAGGGAGGGCCGAGAGGTGGGGCTTCTCAGCCGTCCTGCAGGGACTTGTCCTGAGCCGTGGAGACAGCCGTGGGCCGCCGCCGCCCAGCGCTCAGTTTTGAAGGTGCTCCTCAGCCCGGCGCAGTTCCTGAATCTGCAGCTGAAACCCTCCGTTTTAAATGTCCCAATAGAAGAGAATATCTGTCGCTCAGGGTTGCAATGAGGAGGCATTGGCGCTCCCTGAACTTGGTGGTTTGCTGGCAGACGTTTTATTACCCAATTAGGTAACAACATCAGATGTTACTAGTCAGGTAATGAAATGTCTGCAAGCAAACCACCAAACTCGGACTCCTCCCCCCCCCCCGGTCCTTGAAAAAGTGTTTCTGCGTGAAACTGGTCCCTGGTACAAAAAAGGTTGGGGACCACTGCTTTAGATTATAAAACCCTGAAAGCACTTAGAACACACATTAAACCCAGCCAAATACCCTATTGGTACTGCTGGGCTGAAATGGCTAGGACCAAAGACCTGACCGAGGGAAAAGATCAGGAAAAACCTGAAACCCATTCCCTGGAAGGAAAGACTGAGGCACGGATTATGGCTCCCCTTTTAAGCAAACCAGTGCCGGGCAGAAATAGGGGACAATTAGAATACGTTTTAACCCACACTCCCTTCTGTGCCTCTGACTTGGTCATCTGGAAAAAGGATACCCCAACTTTCAGGGCTGATCCTCAAACAGTAATTCAAACCCTGAAATCTATTATAGACAGCCATAATCCATCCTGGGGTGATAATGACCCAGCTGCTACAAGTCTTTCTAACTAAAGATGAACTATTAAAACCATTTGAAACAACAGACCAAATAGCTAAACTACCAACTATCCCTGGACAGGCAGCCCCAGCCCGCATCGCATGGCCAGTACATCGCCCTGACTGGGACTACAATGATACCAATCACTGGGATGAATACACAAGAGCAAAAAGTAACTTACTGGAAGCTTTAGAGGAAATAGGTAAAAAGCCTTTAAACTGGTCAGAATTTCAAAAAACAACACAAAAAGAAAAGGAAAACCCTGATGCCTTTTGGATCCACCTGTCAGAAGCAGCTATTGCATATGCCCATCTAGACCTTAGCTGCCTGAAGGACCAAAGGATTTTAGCTTCAGCCTTCGTGGACCAGTCCACCATGGATATTAAAGAGCATTTCCACCACTTTGTCTCTAACTGGCCAACCTTAGAAATAGCAGAGTTGCGAAGGATTGCTAACTTTGTCTATGATCAAAGAGACAAACTGAAAGAGGAGGAGAAAGATAGGAAAAGGAGGATAGAAAGACATGAGGACTTAAAAATGTTTGCTGTAATGCAACATGATGCCAGACAAACGGCAGGTAAAACCCCCCATAATTCAAGGAAATGCTGGCATTGTGATAAAGCAGGATGGCCGTAAGGCAAATGCCAGCATTGCTATAGGTGCGGACAGGAAGGGCATTTCAGCAGGCAATGTAGGCAACACCTTTCCCGCAACCGGTATCACCCACCACCTAGAAACATGAAGCCAGGCAATAATCCAGTCCATTACATTGAACAACAAAGCTTTAATCATCACGCACCACCCAGCGCTCCTTTTCCTCAAATAAATCATAACAATGGACCTCAATGGGAGCAAAGAAGGGAAAATGACCTGCCCCTTTCCTGACTAGAACATGAGAATGAAAACACTGAATTCATGGCTACATTTAACGGGCTGACTATTCCCCTAAAAAAAAAAAAAAACAGCCCTGAAGGGGAACCCATTGTCACCATTCTTATAGGAGGAAAAAAATACAATTGCTTAGTTGACACTGGAGCCACCTCCTCATTAATTACTGAACCACCATATAAAGCTTCAGTGGCTGAAGGGGCTCGGGATAGCATAATGGGAGTGGGGGGGGAAATAATCCCTGTAGAATTTACCCACAACGTAACAGTAGAACTAGGACCTTTCACAGTAGCTCAAGGGGCGGTCCCCTGCTTAAGAGCTGTGGCGGCTACAGTCGAACTTGTGAAACGATCTAAGGATTTAGTACTAGGACATCCACTATTGCTGAAAGTCCCCCATGAAGTTTTTGCGATTCTCTTAAAGAGCCAGACACAAGCCTTCACTCAGCAGCGTTTGGCTCAATATGAAGCTGAACTTTTTACCTCTGATCACATTACGTTTGAGAGATGTAATACTCTAAACCCAGCTACCCTGCTCCCCACAGAACAGGAGGAAGGTAATCTCCATGATTGCCTCCATTTAGTGCATGATGCTGAACTACCCCGCTCCGATTTAACAGATACCCCGCTACAAAACCCCAACATTGAACTCTTCACAGATGGTTCCTCCTACATGCACGAGAACAAAAGAGTAACAGGAGCAGCTGTAGTCTCCCTACAAGAAATCATCTGGGCTTCCCCCCTTCCCCACTCCCACAGTGCCCAAGCAGTTGAGCTTATAGCTTTAACTAAAGCTTGCGAAGCTGCAAGGAACTGATCTACTAACATCTATACAGATTCCAAATACGCTTTTGGAGTCTGCCATGCAACAGGAGCTCTATGGAAACAATGGGGATTTTTAACTTCAGCGGGACAACAGATAGTACATGCACCATTAGTAGCCAAACTATTAGAAGCCATCCAATTACTACAAGCGCTAGCAGTCATCCATTGTAAAGCCCACCAAACAGATGACTCTACAATAACAAAAGGAAACCAATATGCAGATGCAACAGCCAAATGGGTGGCAACCAAACCTCTACCTCACACCATCATGACACCAGCCTTAACAACTGAACCAGAACTACCATACAAACAATTTCTAGATAAAGGGGGATCTGAACAATGGGGGGGGAAAAATTCAGCAGTTTTTGAGCAAGGATTCTGGAGAGTCCCAGATGGCAGCCCCACAGCCCCACGACATCTCCTTAGGTTAATTTGCCAAAGATTACATACAAAGAGACATTGTGGCACACAAGCTATGGTAGATTCCATCAGGAGGGTATGGTATGCACCTGGAGCCTATAGTGAGGCTACAAGAATAGCCACGACATGCCAAACCTGCCAAGCAAATAATACCACCTCCAGAAAAGCAATTCATGAAGGAGGAAGACCCTGGGTATAGAAACCATTTGAAAAGATCCAAATGGATTATATACAGCTACCTAAGACAAATGGGTATCAATATGCTCTTGTCTGCAAGGACCAACTAACCCACTGGGTAGAGGTCTTCCCGTGCCGCCATGCTACTGCCCTAGAAACAGCCAGACATCTCCTCAAAGACATTGTGCCTAGGTTCGGGGTCCCCACCATTCTGGACATGGATAGGGGAAAACACTTCATAGCACAAGTCCTCACAAATATATTCCAGGCCCTGGGCATTACCCAAAACCTCCATGTGCCCTATTCTCCAACATCATCAGGAGCTGTGGAGAGAAAAAACAAAGAGGTGAAGACCCTACTGGGTAAACTCTGTCAGGAGACACACCTCTCCTGACCACAAGTGCTCCCAATTGCCCTCTTTTATATCAGAACTAGACCAAGACAAGATATAGGTATTTCCCCCTTTGAGATCCTTTTTGGTCACCCTCCCCCCGATACCCTAGATCCTCATTCCCTTTGCTTAGATGGGGGGATAGGGTTCTCTCTTCTTATCTTACAGCCCTGCAAAAGAGACTACAGACCCTATGGACCCAGAGTGCACTGACAGAGACCTTACTCCTGGAAGAAGCCCTGCATCCATATGAGCCAGGAGATTGGGTGTGGATCAAGTTCTTCACCAGAACCTCACCTTTACAACCCAGGTGGAAAGGACCCTACCAAGTCTTACTAACTACACACACTGCCATAAAGGTTGCAGAATGAGATACTTGGCTACATTGGACACATGCAAAGCCAGCAGTCAGACCATAGCCAAACTCCACCACAATCAATCCCACCCATCAAACTCAAGAAAAATCTGGACACAGATCAATGGACGCTTGCAGCATTCTTCAACACCATTGAACCACACAACTGTGAGGAACCAAGTGCAAACGTTGAATTACACAAAACTGGACTCCCAGGTGCTGAGTTATAAAACTCTATTTTTATTTTATTTTATTTTTTTAATTTTTCTCTCACCTTCTCCATTTTTTTTCTTTTTTCCCTTTTTTCTTCGTATTTTTTTTAACAAGGAAGAGACTTCAGCCATACCTTTTAGTAATTTTTGAGACTTGACCTATACCTTTTTTTTTTACATTTTATTGTTACCTTTTTTTTACATTGTACTAAAAAAGGGGGGGGGGAGGAATCTAGCAATGGGAAACATGAAATGCAATATATACTATGTATTATTATCTGTAACAATTGTAACACTTGTAACACAAGCAACTGCGTTCCTGGAACCAAAGCTTATCCCAGAGAAAGGAAACATATGGGAATATTTAGCAAGGGAAATATTCAACACCACTAACTTTTGCTTAGCAGGAGGGAAATCAGTCAAAGACATCTTAACCACATGCCTAATGGGAGTGGCAACTAGACCACATAACATCATTAACTATACCACATTTAGAAACCTTCCTGACTCCTACGAAAGCATTTTTAGCTTTCAAAAACCAAAGACCACACCATGTACACCGTACACATTGCTGCAGTAACCACCTCTGAGAGATGCTTTAATGTCACTGGGTGCAGCACACCTAGGGTCACAGAATGCACCAGCCTTAGCAACACAGAACTAAAATGCAACTACACAGAGACCACCAGGGTGGTTTTTTCCTTTGTGGCTTAAAAGCCTACTCATACCTTCCTGCAAATGCCACCAACGGCCCTTGCACCTTGGGAAGGTTAATCATGCTTATGCCATCCTCACAGAGACGGCACAGGAGAGCCTTCCAAACCCTAGGCTCAGACTGTGACTCCAAAGTCTCCCTTCTCACCAAAGCAGAATATGTCTCATTACCCTAGCAAAAGGCTTGAATTTGACCTCCCATGCCCTGGATGCCCTTAACAGAGAACTGAGGGAGGTCAGAGAAGCCACCCTGGAGAATAGGGCAGCAATAGACTTCCTCCTCTTGAAGCATAATTATGGCTGCAAAACATTCCACGGGATGTGTTGCTTCAACCTAGACGAAACCTCAGGACTCGTAAAGAGGGACATCCACCACCTGAAAGAGCTAGCTCAAAATATTGGTCATGAGCAATCATTCCTAGACTTTTCATGGCTCTTCTCGTGGATACCAGATTTCCATTGGCTCAAAATCCTTACAACAACCATAGTCACTATTTGTGTCTTTGGAGCCCTCATGTGTTGCCTCTGTCGATGCATACCACCCTGCCTTAGCTGCCTAAAGGCCTGTATCCCCTCTCAGAAGAGAAAATCAAAGGGGAGACAGGTGGCCATGATGATGATCCAGATTGATCACGAATACCAAGTATACCCAGACACTCAATCTGAGACCGCCCTCTAAAAATAAAAATAAAAATGAAGGATTGTGGAAAGGGAACTTCACGAAGACAGTAGTGTCACAAAAACAGGAAAAGCCCAAGGGGAACATCAGGTCAGCCATAAAACAAACTTACATAGGAAAAGGAATCAAATAAAAAAGGTATTAAAGAATCCCTATAGACAAAAGCCTAAGTAATTAAGAAAACTAGACAAATAAGAAAAGGAAACAAAAAGATAATTTAGAAAACCCTTACAAACACAGGACATATCAAATAAGCAAAACAAACAGACAAAAGACACAAAATATAAATTACAAAAGGGACAGACAGGAGATTGCCACAGAACAAATATGAAAAATTATCTTAAAGCTAAAAGAGATTAGAGAAAACCAATAATACAATCTAGCCACCCCACGGAGTTTGCCTTCCGCACCCCGCAGAGTTTGCCTTCCAGCGGGAATAAAGACAAACTCAAACAGGATTTGAAACATTAAACACAAATACAAACATTCACACAAAATCAACTTACAAAGGGAGAAAAGGGTATAAAAAACCAGGGACTTACCATAAGAAGCTAGCTAGCCCAGGAATGCAGACTTCTCGCTGTCCCCCGCCTTCCTGAAAAATAAAAAGATCCAGCTTTCAAGCAGTTGTCCGTATCCTTGTGCCGGAGCTCTCCCAGCAGGAAAATCAAATCCTCGAAAGAAAGGCATTTTGACATCTTTCAAAATAAGACTGGCACTTCCTGGTCATCTGCCTTAGCAGTTTACACGAATTCTGTTAGAGATTTCTTCCTGTTCTTTTCAGGATGCACGGTTCTTTTGTTGATCAAATATCTAGGAACATAAGGAACAAGTGGCCAACTCTTGGACTGTAACACCAAACAACCCAATCAAGACAAAGGCACCTGATTCTACAGTAATTGAGGGGCAATCCCTGTGAATATAGATAGAACTTTCTTTTTCAGAGATGGAGAATGCCATGCTGGGAAGACTTCAGCATCCTGATGGAGTAGACCATATAAGGAAATCAAAAGTGAGGCTAATTTTTCTTAATAGCTGAAAGACAATTTCTTGTACTGTGGTTCCATTTTTTGCTTGGGTATTGCCAATATTTATATAATTGCCAAATACTTGTCTAGTAAGTTATAGTATCTACAATTGTAGATTTGGTATGTTTCCCAGGGTCTGTCTGAATAAATGTCATTACAGTCTATTTTTTTGTCCCACTCACATAGCTGGATTTGATTAGGTGCTAGTACCGTGTTGAGGTCTCCCACAATCATTGCCTCATTAAAGAACAAAGAAAAATCCAAAACTCAACTATATGCAATATGGAGCAGGTTTTCGTTTTTGTAGCAGAGTGCCTAATGCTGCTATGAATTCCATGTTTTATGCGTGTTTTGATACATCTCCAAAGAAAGAAATAGCTTAAAACTACAAACGATATATCAACTAACAACAAGATGTGAAACATCAATAAAAACTATACTAGGTAATACATCTATAGTAGATGAGATACCAAAACTAGTATTATTATTAATATTATTTTTATTTTCACACAACTACCTTTATAATTCATGCTCTAGTCTAACAAAAAGATAGGGGATTCAACATACACTTTCCTGGCAATGTTTATTTACTGAGATAACATTTTTTCTTGTGGGAGGCGATAGCTGGTATCCTTCTAGATTAATTGTCTCGTGTCATTCTTTTCTGGAAAACCTGAATCTGAAAAAATGATACCAGGAAACTACTGCTTAGCCTCAATATATCTGTTCTATGAAGTTGTTGCAGGATCCCATTTTATTTCTCATTTACATATTCTTCAAGTAAAGTTAACATCAAAACCACAAAAGTTATCTTAGTTTTTCTTAACATAAATAAGAGAATATTGAAGAAAAATTTCAATATGTTGATACTGTGAAAACGGCAAATTATGAGGTTAACTGGGAAGGAACTGAAAAGAGTAATGCCAATTTCATCGTACAGTACCTTATATGGTATGGCCATACTTGGAATACTATATGCAATCTGGCAATCACATTTTAGAAAATACATAATAAAGCTTGAAATGTGCAGGAATGAGGATGTAAAAATTATCGATGGACTGATAGAACAGTTTCCCTGCCCATATAGAAAAGCTGAGAGCCAGTTTGATATCGTGGTTAAGACACCAGGTCAGAAACTGGGAGTTCTAGTCCTGCCTTGGCATGAAGCCAACTGATCGACCTTGAGCTAGTCGTTCTCTCTCAGTCCTAGGAAGGAGGCAAAGGCTGTCTACTTGTGAAAAACTTTGCTGAGCAAACTGCAGGAACTTCACCACAACCCTACCTCAACCGATCCACCATCACACAAGACTAGGCACGCACGCCCCCAACTACCTCAATTCCAACTACTGCGGGCCTCAAATGCAAACTACTCAATGCAAGAAGCCTCATGAATAAAATACCTGAATTTCTCATCCTCCTAAATATGGCTAACTTCGACATTATATTTGTCTGTGAAACATGGCTCAATGCATCTCTCCCTGACTCCATTACCACAGTAAGAGACTATCATGTTTACCCGATCAGATCGTGAAAATCGTCGAGGAGGTGGTGTTGCTATATTCTATAAAAATCCTTACATCTAAAAAATATCCAAGTTACCCAGGAGCTTGCCCTTCCTGAAACCATCATCTGTGAACTATCCTTAAATATCACAATTCGATTCTTACTATGTTACAGAGCACCTGATTATGACATCGAACATGTAAACAAGCTAAATACATTACTAACATGGGCTGCATCCTGCCCATACCCTTTTATCCTTCTTGGTGATTTCAATCTACCTCATATTGACTGGACCCTAAATGACTGTACAACTGAAATCATACACACAACCTTCTATAATGCTATTACAAATCTGGGACTGGAACAACTAGTAACCAACAACACTAGACTAAACAACTGCCTCGATCTCATCTTCTGCAATAGTTTGAATTTAATTTACGGAATACAAACTAAAGAACCCTTTTCAGTAGTGACCACAATATGATTGACTTTTGTCTCAACATACGTCCACACAAAAATCACCACAATGATGTAATCCCCAATTGTAACTTCAAAAAGGCAACTATGATCTTATAGACAACGATCTCTCATCCCTTGATTGGCAATCTCTATTCACTGGATGCAATACTGTTGAAGACCATTACAACATATTTTTACTTGAAGTCAAAAGAGTCATCAAACTATATGTTCCAACAACAACTCCCAAAACAAAACAAAAAAGCAGATTACCCATATCAATAAGGAAACTTCAATCCAAAAGAGATCACTCTGGCGGAAAAACAAATCTGGTCACGTTGCCAATTTCAAAAACCGATACAAAAATTTATGCCACCAGATAAAGACCGAATGCACCAATTATCACATTAAACAAGAGGAAAACCTTCTAAGCACCAATTCCACCGTGCTTTTTACAATTTTGTAAACAACAAACTAAAGACTCAAGGTCCATCCTCTCCTTGATAGGACCTGATGGTAAAGACTGCAACGACGACACCATTAAATCCAACATCTTTAACACATTCTTCGGCTCAGTATTTGTAAACAGCAATGGATCATGCCCAGTATTTCCTAGCCGTACCACAGATAACAACAATGATCTAATACATATCGATTTCACAGAAGACAATGTTGAAAAATCACTACTTAATCTAAAACCATCTCTATCTATTGGACCGGATGGAATATGTGCCTACTTCTTAAGAAAGCTATCCACTGCCATAGCCAAACCTCTAAGCATAATCTTTGAAAAATCTTTCAGAACCAGCTCCTTGCCTAACCTATGGTCACAAGCCACAGTCATCCCCATCTTCAAAAAGGGAGACCCAAGCCTAGTTGAAAATTACAGGCCAATCTCCTTATGCTGCGTCACCTGTAAAGTCATGGAATCAATTATTAACCAATCCATCATCCTCCACTTAGAGACAAACAACCTACTCTCCAATAAACAATTTGGTTTCAGAAAAAAACTATCCTGTAATCTGCAACTCTTACACTGCAAAAACATATGGACGACACAACTCGACCAGGGCAAAGCAATAGACGCAATCTACATAGACTTCTGTAAAGCCTTTGATTCAGTGGTACACGACAAACTACTCCTAAAAATAAAATCCTATGGTATCTCTGGACAACTGAATAACTGGATAGAAGCATTCCTGTCAAACAGACAACAAATGGTCAAAATCGGGAGCGTCCTATCAAATCCAGTACCTGTCAATAGTGGTGTCCCCCAGGGCAGTGTTCTAGGACCAACTCTCTTCATACTCTACATAAATGACCTCTGCGATCATATTAAGAGCAATTGCATTCTTTTCGCTGATGATGTAAAGCTGTTCAATACCACAGACAATACTGCTACCCTTCAAAAAGATCTCGACTATGTATCTGAATGGTCAAACAAATGGCAACTTCAAATCTCAACAAATAAATGCTCTATCTTACATATTGGCAAAAAAATCAGAAAATAAAATACAAGCTGAATAGTCAAGAACTTGTTGATGACCCAAGCTCTGTAAAGGACCTTGGAATACTCACCTCTAATGATCTAAGTGCTAGAGCCCACTGCAACTACATAGCAAAAAGGCATTAAGAGTTGTTAACCTAATCCTACGTAGCTTTTTCTCTGGTAATATCACACTACTAACCAGAGCATACAAAACATTTGCTAGACCAATACTCGAATACAGTTCATCAGTCTGGAACCCTCATTACGTATCTGATATTAGCACAATTGAGAAAGTCCAGAAATATTTCACAAGGAGAGTTCTCCACTCTTCTACTCGTTGTAGAATACCTTATGCCACCAGACTTGAAATTCTAGAACTAGAAAACCTTGAATTCGCCGTCTTCGGTCTGACTTAAGCATGGTATATAAAATCATACATTGCAATGTCCTACCTGTCAATGAATACTTCAGCTTCAACCATAACAACACAAGAGCACACAATAGATACAAACTCAATGTTAACCGCACCAAACTTGATTGCAGGAAATACGACTTCAGCAATAGAGTGGTCAATGTCTGGAATACTCTACCCGACTCTGTAGTCTCTTCCCCAAACCCCAAAAACTTTAACCTTAGACTGTCTACTATTGACCTCACCCCTTCCTAAGAGGTCTGTAGGGGGCGTGCATAAGCGCACCAACGTGCCTACCGTCCCTGTCCTATTGTTTCTCTTATTCTTTTATTTTTCTTATATGTGCCCATTTCATGTATTCACAACTATGTATACGCTTATACTTATTATCTTGTAAACAATTGGCAAATCAAATAAATAAATAAATAAATAAATAAATAAAACTTGTCCAGCAGTCTCTGACATGATTTCAGGGAAGAAGAAAAACCAGAAAAGCTTTGAAGGCTTTTCAGCGTAGTATAGAAGGCAAATAACAGGCATGACAGAGGACCAGGAAAGTAGTGGTGTGGAGAAATAAAAGTTTCTCCCCTTCCGTCTTACATAATATTAACTTACAGTATGATATAATTTATTTATTTTATTTGTCAAGCATGTATTAGAAAACAGATATAATTAGAACATGATTATGACTACATGAAATGGGTACAAATAAAAGGGGACATTAGGACAGGGACAATATTGAACATTTGAGATAAGCAAAAATAATGGTTTCTTCTTGCGGCACATATTGAATTCACTACTATAAATATAATTGATGCAACCAATTGGATGATGTTAAAAGTTTATTAGAAAAATTAATTGAGGATAAAGCTACCCATGATTACCAAATATGATGACTATTTCATCTCCAGAACAGAAGCATCATATAAGCACTGATAAATTCAAGCTATATATTTGATTTTTCATAGAGAGAACAATTCCTCTAGAAAAATTCCTCCTAGAATTCCTCCTTTTGTCATCCGGACCAAACTGGCCTTGAACATTGTCTTGTCTTACCTGCATGGAGATTTAGTTTGTTAGTCTCCAGTCGGTTTATTATTATAGGCAGATTCCAAACTAGTATACCTGGCTCCAAAAGAATATGCTTATACAAACAAACAGTGGTCCAACCAATGCCCAGTTTGAACCATTGGTCCAAAAGAATATTGTAGTTGATGGTATCAATAATCAATAAATGCAAAAGACAACAAACAGATTTGCATTTCCAACTGTCCCTCTCATAATAGGTGTCACATATCTGCATGTCTCTCTTAGGTTAGGCCCAAATCTAAAGTCCCACTAAAATGAGGTAAGAAAAGTAATTTTACCTAAGACCGCCTAAACCTAGTCTATCACTTTACAAAGCATCTTGACTGAGAAGGGACCCATTGCAGTCGTCCTATTAAGCATTGTTTTTCTAAGTCCAACAAACATTTCTTCTGGAAGTTAGACTTCCTATTTCTAAAGAGGGGTTGAATACTTCCTGAACCCCACCACCTATTTTCTCTTTGTCACATGTAATAAACCATAATTGCACTCAATGTCTTTCTTTGAGGGAGATTGGGAGTACAAAAATGTGAAAAATAAATAAATAAAATAAATGAGAGATAATGACTGTGTGATCATTTGCTTAATCAAATCCTCTTTAATATCCTGTTTATTTTCTCAGGTCTGAGAAGCTTACACTGTTACCAAAAAAGAGAGGAGAGAACAATACTATATTTAATCTAAATCAAATAACCTTTGAAATGTGAAATGTTAAAATATTGTGTTCTCCAATTCACTGTGAATAATACTTACTGTCATTGCTCGTATTAGAAATATGTCCCCCCAATCCCCAGATAGGTTTTTGCAATTTAAAAAATATTTTTTGCTTTACTTGTCATTTTTATTTTCAAATACAAAGGAAATAAATATGACTAAATTGTCCTGGAAGTACAGAAGCGGAGAAGGATCTGTGACCTCTAGCCAGAAGTATAAGCTCATTCAACACTCTAGTGCTGGCCAAGGCAGTAAGAGACTTTGGTTAGTTTCTTGTACTGTTGTAATCTTGTATATGCCAGACAGGAAATAATTGTTGAGAATAACAAAGGAATGTTCTTAGGTCATAGGAAATAGATCACAAAACAGGTTGAATTGCTAAGTGTCAATGTATGATTGCAATGCTAGCTCAGTTACCATCTGCACTCTGAAAGGATTTGCAGCAGTGACATATTAGCTGGTGCCAGAAGTCACTAATTGGGTTTCAACATATATGCCATTGTCTGTTAACTATGTTTTATTAAATAAATCATCAGTGGCTGATTTGGGCTGACACTGAAAACCCTAAAGAACCATTTAATGAGATGCATGAATTTGCCCACTGTTTATTAATAACTGTTGTTGTACCTCAGACAGAAAACAGGGAGAAAGCTTGAAGTGCACTCTGAACATTCAAGTCCAAATGTTAAACATTGCCCTGAATGTGGAAGCCCAAATAGAAAAGATCCTAATGGCCTCATAAGCAGAAGAGAGAATTTTTTTTAGAATGCTGTGATTGGCTAGAATGCAGGCTGGAGCTGTGACTGACTAGCAATGTGACTTAATAATTTCTGATTATTAATCTGTCATCTGCCTGGCTGCACTCAGCAGGTTCTGACCAGTTCTGGAGAACCGGTAGCGGAAATTTTGAGTAGTTAGGAAAACCGGCAAATCCCACCTCTGACTGGAGATTTTACAGTATCCTTCCCTTGCCATGCCCACCAAGCCATGCCCACAGAACTGGTAGTAAAAAAAATTGAATCCCACCACTGTTGCACAGTTATATTTTTTAAACTGCAAGGATGAAGAAATTTACATTTCCATCAAGAATAGAATTGTTTCAGTTATCCAGATGAAAGGAATGTTTTCTGACAAATATTATTTCTTGAGTTAAAACAAAACAAAATAAAATCCAGAACTAACATCTTCTAGAATCTACATGATAGTGTATTATAATGTTTGCTTTGCTCATAATTCTGCTAGTGGCAACAACCAAGTTCCAATGCAAAGTTCTTGTAAGAAAAAAAATGCTTAATTTCCAGCCTCATTTCTGGTATACTTGACACCTATTTTTGTAGTTTTGAGGAACGTGAAGCTATTATCAGAAATGGGGGATTATAATAGTAGAAGGCCTTCAGAGATAAGAGAAATTTAAAAGAATTTAATTAATTTGATTATTGCCTTATACTAATGGTCCTCGATTTACAACAGTTCATTTAATGACCATTCAAAGTTACAACACCACTGAACAAAGTGACATACATGACCATTGCAGTATGCCCATAGTTATGGGATCAAAACTCAGACATTTGGCAACTGACTCATATTTATGACGGTTGCAGTGTCCCAGGGTTATGGGATCACCTTTTCTGAACTTCTGACAAGCAAAGTCATTGAAGAAGCCAGATTCAGTTAACAACTATTTTGCTAATTTAACAACTGCAGTGATTCACTTAAGAACTGTGGCAAGGAAGGTCATTAAATGAGTCAAAATTCACTTAACAACTGTCTCACTTAGCAACATCAATTTTGGGCTCAATTGTGGTTGTAAGTCAAGGATGACCGATATAGGAGTTCTTAGTTGTAGCAAGGAAAGCTAGCATCAGATTATGGACCAACCTGAGTCCAACGGTGTAGCCTCTTATTGCCCCTTTCTTCAGATTTAAAGACTGGAAATTGTTGCAACTGAGTTGAAAAATGACGAAAATCTTTCCCGCTACAAAAGTAAAAGAGCCCTTTTGATAGTTTGTGCTGGAGCAACAAGGAGAATCCTACACGTTTCAATGACTGTGATTTTAAAAAAAGAAATCATGTGAGAGTTATTTAATAGAGAGTGCTGAAACCGGTATGTCCCAGGAAAACTCAGATAAGATCTTGTCATTCTTTGTTCTTTGTTTTGATCTTATTGGGTGTCTCCGTTTCCCATGCTTTCTCCTGTGCAAAGTGCCAGGTTCTTTTTCTTACGATCTGGGGGCCATAGCTGTCGGGAGGAAGGCAACGGGCCTGGTTAGGTCTACTTCGGAGATTCATGACTGTGCTCGGGCCAAAGCCATTCAGTCTCTTCCTGCTCAGTCGGGCAGTGATTTGGTAGGACAGATCCTTTCCCCAGAACTGCCATTCTAACCTTTAGCAATTCTCTCTCTTGACAAAGTGTGATAGCAACTGTCATGCTTCAACCGAAAGAGAAAACTAGCTGTGCCCACTGCCCAGTCAAGCATTACACCACAAAAGATACCAAAAGAGATTTTTTTCTCCAAGTTATGTCGGATGGCTTGAGAGATTTCAACAAGTCTTGAGCCAGTATAAAAGCCGTCTGTGGACAGCTACTATAGATTTGATCTCCTTTTAGACTACTCAGCTGAGAGTGCCTTATTAGTTAGTGTACAGTGGGGGCAATCCCAGTTTTGAATAATCTTGAAATCACCTACAGTTTACTTTCTGAATGATGCCTAGGCTACATTAGCCAGTGATGGAATTATTCACACCTTGGAAATTATGATATTTCTATTTATTTAAATATATGACATAAAGCAAAGAAGAACTTAAAGGAGTCTGTACTAGGGCTGTGCAGGATTTGAGTTTTTCAAGAAAAAAGGTGCTTTTAGAAGTCCTGGGAGTACAAATATTGCATCTGCCCAGAATTACTAAAAGCAGCTATGGTTTTTCCCAGGGACTGCACACTCATCAAATAACTTTTTAATTTAAAATCATGCACCATTGCATTCAATGCATTTTAATCTACAAAATTTAATGTTCACATACATTTTATGGGTTTGACCCAGTGGGTTTTTTTTTAGCATCTAAGCTTATTGAAGAGTTTTAATTATTGTAAAATGTTAGTAATTTGAGTGATTTGCAAACAAAGCAAGATAAGTGACAAAATTTAAAAATAAGTAAATAGACAATAATTAGTAATATGTGAAGCAGTAAAATGAGTCGTATCACTATGTCAGCCTTACCAGGTAGATCAAGAGGAAACACGACCAGGTGACTAGATAAGCTAATTCTACTGTATTGTAAAACTATATCTTACAAGTCTGAAAGGACAGTTATCCTGCCATCTCTTTATAGCCCAAAAAACTAGGGAAGGCCCCTTCTCAGTCTCTTGCCTCACCCATTTTGCACATGTGGGTTTTGCTGTCTCTTATCAGATGCTACCGTGTTTCTCATATAATAAGGCCGGGTCTTATTTTTTTTTTGAGCCCTGAAAAAATGGCTAGGGTGTCTTTTCGGGGGTGACTTAATTCCCCCCCCCTTGCATCTTTGGGTGGGCGGGCGGCGATGGCTTGGATGTTGACCTCGGCGTTGGTGGGGCACTTAGTATCGGGGTCAACGCAGGCAGCACCATATCCGGGTGTGCAACAAAAGTACTTCCTAATGGCAAGCCCCCCCACCATTCCCCCCCATTTCGCATGTTTTAATATAGGCCTCAATTTGGGGGGAGGGGCTTAATTTCATTTCATGCCTATAAAACATGCTGGGATTTCCTATTGGGGGAGGCCGTATTGTTGGAGAAGCACGGTATCTCCCCACCACCCCTGCCCTGGGCATTTGCAAGAAATTATATAAGTGCTTGGGATTATCAAAACAGAATTTTATTGTATATAGCTGCTATATGTCATCAACAAAATCCAGTTTAAAAAATGGAAAGCAGTCACAGAGTCTAAGGAAAAGCTCGGAAAATGGGGGTACTTTTTGTTTGTGCATAAGAAGGGGTATAAAAAATCAGGTCTGAATTTGGCAGTCACTGATTGGACTTAAGCAAACTTGTTGAGGTATTGAAAAGAGGCAAACAGATATGAAAGGTTTACATGCTGCAGAAAAGGGCCTATTCTGCTATAAGGGAAAGGGAAAGGTTGCCCTCCCACATATGTGCTAGTAGTCATTTCTGGCTCTAGGGGGCAGTGCTCATCTCAGTTACAAAGCCGAAGAGCCAGCCCTGTCCAAAGACTTCTCTGTGGTCATGTGGCTGGCATGACTAAATGCCAAAGGCACACAGAACGCTGTTATGTGCCCACCAAAGTGGTCCCTATTTTTCTACTTGCATTTTTTACATGCTTTCGAACTGCTAGGTTGGCAGAAGCTGGGACAAGTAACGGGAGCTCACTCCGTTACGCAGTGCTAGGGATTCGAACTGCTGAACTGCCAACCTTTCTGACCGATAAGCTCAGCGTCTTAGCCACCATGTCCCTATTCTGCTACACCAAGGGGGAAAACAAACTGGAAGTGGTACAAGTACATAGGAATGTCCTTATGTTAAACTGTTGGATGCTGGAGGAAGTATGTATACGTTAATCAATCAATGCAAAAGACACAAAGCAAGCAATATCCCATGGCTGGATAGACTTGGAGGAAATGAAGTCCCTATGCAGAACACTATTTTAATTAAGCTTAAAGTCACTCTTAGGCTCAGTAGGACCTAACTATGTTCTTCCCTTGTTGTATAAAAAGTAATCATTTGACTAAATTGTCTATTCCCTGAAAGAAGGCCACTGCCCTACAGTATTTTCCCCTCCCCCTTGTTATTCTAGCTACTGCAATACTGTTCTCTTTCCAGTGAGGAATGGGCCTCCCACTGGTATGTATGGAAGATAAACAATTGGGAAATTGAGCAGTTAATCAAAGCTGTTCTGAGACACAACAGAGACCTTGGGTTAAGAGCCTGCTTGTATTAAAATTTGCAGAACATAGCTGGACAGGACAGAAAATGAAAACAGCCACATTGCACAACCAAGATATGCTCAATTTGATGTTAAAACTAGTGAATTACTTCAAATAATAATCTGGTGAATTGGAATGGAACCAGAGTAGGATCTGTACAAATATTAACATACACCAATATTATATAAATCAGACAGAGCAATGTTTTACTGATAAAGTACTGTTTATTCACTGGTAAATAGAGGGAAATTAGTAGCCCACACAAGGTGACAGAATTTTTGCATCGTTTGTTCAACCTATCCAATTCCTTGCACTTTTATTTATCCCTTTATTTGATTTATACATCATCTTTCTATTCTGGCTGGTAATCAAGGCAGCTAACAAAACTTAGGCTTCTATTGGTAAAGACTTTTAAGTCAATTTCTGCAAGAAGCGTCTTTTTCTGCAGTGATGCAATACCTACAGAACAGCTGCTACCATTTTGTGCATATCAAATCCCATCATTTCCATTTTGTATGAATAGTGTTAAGACCCATTTACTGTATTCTTACCAATTTGCACCTGGATGTCTGTTCTTGGAGTATTAACTGTTGGCATGTCTGATTTGTATTCTGTATTTGTATTTGTACTCTGGAAAAAGGTTTTAAGCTATGGATGTTTGTTGGCTTTGCTCATGTTTCAGTGTTACACTTGTTATTTTTTAGCCTCTACATGCTGCTTTGAAAGTGCTTTTGCTTTTGGAATCTGCTCAAAGACATCTGACATAAAATAAGAAGGTAAACAGATATGATGTACGAATATCCAGCAATCCATAAGTAGCACATCAAACACTTTCTCCAGTGTCCTGTTGACCACAGATTTCACATTGGCAGATAGGAAGCCCAGCTAGCAACTAGATTGCTAGTTTCCTGCTGCTAAAATGCTAGCAAGAAATTAGCATCCTGCTTTGAGTCCCTGGCAGGAAAAAAGAAATCTCATGGCTTCGTCCTTTGCCTTGTAACTGTATTCCACTTTGATGGGAGGGAAGAAGACAAAAAAGGGGAAGGAAGAGGTTTGTTTAAGAATAATGTTGGGATCCCACTGTGACTTCGGGGAGTAGAAAAACCTCTCCTGGCACGAGGCAGGTTCTATGTAAGATGGCTTAACAGAATACAGTACAACAGAGTTGGAAGGAACCTTGGAGGAGATTGCCTAATCCAAAGGTCTCCAAACTTGGCAACTTTACGACTTGTGGACTTCAACTCCCAGAACTGAAGTTGAAGTCCACAAGTCGTAAAGTTGCCAAGTTTGGGAGCCCTGTTCTAATCCAACCCCTTGCTTTAGCAGGAGACCCTATACCAGTGATGGCTAACCTTTTCAGCTTGGTGTGTCGAAAATCGGGAAAAAGTGTAGCCTTCCTCGGGTCATGGGTGTTGTGAATCAATAAAAGTTACTAACATAAATGCAAATCAGGGTTTGGGAACCTGCACACCTGATTGGCCATTATACAACAACTAGGGATTGGTCCATAAGTAGTCCCTGATTGGCCACTATTTGGACACTTCTCATTGGTTATAAGTTTGAACTTATGGCACATGTCATTGGTTAATAAGGTAGCAGATAACCCTATAAAAGGGTTGCTGTTGCCCATAGCCTTGCTCTGTTCTGTTCTATTTACGATTATTAAAGAGTTGAAGTCACTGGTCAGATGTCTGGTCTCCATTATTTCCCAAACTTAACACTGGCGACGAAGGTGGGATACGGAGACCAAAGAGCTGACTGAGTTACAGAGCAACCAACAGAGCACGTGGTCGAACACGCACCATCAACGGCAACATGGCCAGTGGTGCCGTACCACCCGCTCCATTCAACCCAGAAACCGAAGACTGGGAGGCATACATGGACCGGTTCCAGATGTTTCTGGAGACCAACAATTTGAAAGATGCAACAACCGGCAAAAAGAGCTATCTTTCTAACTCACTGCGGGCCTACCGTGTTTAAAATGGCAAAGTCACTTGCCAAGCCAGCAGAGGTAAAAGAGATGGACTGGGACATCCTCGAGCCCTTACTACGGGCTCACTACGCGCCCACCGTGCCAACCTTAGTCAGAAGACACGAATATTACCAGAGGGACCAACGGAAGGGCGAAAGCCTTGCCAATTACATCGCGGACCTCCGCATCCTTGGAGGCCTCTGCGGATTCGCCGACTTAGAAGAAGCCCTCCGGGACTGCCTGGTTCTGGGCCTAGAAGACGGCACGATCCAGAGCAAAATTATGGCTAAGGGGACATCAGCCTCAATGATGCCCTTAAAGAAGCCTCGGCAGCGGAGGCGACCAAGAAGTCGGCAGCCCGAATGCGCCGCACCAACGCACCGCCACGTAAACTCGCCAATGATACCTCGCCTTGCTCAGAGAGACACCCGGTATCGACTCACCACGAAGACCTAGAATCCCCATCAGAAAGCGATGAGGAAGAGGTCAACCGACTCCGAACGGATCAAGACCAGTTCACACAACCCTCATTCCGACCGTGTGCAGGATGTGGGGCGAATCACCCACGATCCAACTGCAAATTCCTCGACGCACTCTGCCGAAATTGCGGGAGACGAGGTCACATCGCAGGTTTGCAGAAGCAAACAAAACTCCAAACCCCGACAGGCCGAATGCCAATCTTCAGGATTCTTCAGCACACACCGAGAAAAACTGAACCACCAATGGGGAAACCACCCTACCGAAACAAGCCGTCCACTACTTCCACCAGGCGTGAAGAAACCAGGCGGGAAGAGACCCACCAAACAATCACCATTGGCCACGCTACATCCCTTGATGCCGGAAAATCCGAGTAAAGGTCGCCATCGAAAACAAACCTTGCGTGATGGAGGTAGACTCGGGATCCTCCTCTCGATGGTGTCGTGGAAAACGCCCAACAGCTCATTCCAACGATTTGCCGCCAAGACCTTAACCCTCAAAGGGTTATACTCAAAGACTATCAGGGCAACCGATTCCCGCCGCCGGGTCCCGCAGATTCCAGATCTCTTTCAAGGACCTGCGTCCGCGCTCTGCCACTGACTGTCGTGGACCGCAACAGGCTTAGTCTTTTAGGCCTTCAATGGTTCAGGCCGCTCGGAATTACTGTAGCCGAGTCCACCGAGCCGAGAGCAACGATTGGGAGGAAGCACTCGTGCAAGAATTCCAAGACGTTTTGCGAACGGACTAGGCAAGTACAAGGGGACCCCGATCTCGTTAACTTGAACCCTGAGATAGCACCCATCCGCCTTAAGCCACGTCGGGTGCCATTCGCCTTGAAGCCTAAAATCGACGAACAACTCGATAAGCTAATAGCGCAGGGCGTGCTGGAACCCACCGACCACGCCCGCTGGGAAACCCCTATAGTGACGCCTATCAAGCCTGATGGGTCACTGAGAATTTGCGGAGACTACCGGGCCACCTTAAACCACGCACTACAGCAATGTGCATATCCAGTGCCGGTAGTGCAACACTTGCTCCATTCTATTAAACAGACTATTTGCCACACACGGGTTTCCGGACGTGTTGGTCTCGGACAACGGCCCACAGTTTACGGCATTACCCTTTGAACAATTTCTTGCTGATCGAGGCATCCGCCATGCGCTAACCTCGCCCGCGCACCCTGCGGCGAATGGACATGCAGAACGCATGGTACAATTTGTAAAAAGACCCTTCACAAAATGGAATTTGGCAACATCGACGAGAAAATCAATCGAATTCTCTTGTTGCAGCACATCACACCCACAGCGTGACCAACAAAACGCCCGCTGAACTTCTTATGGGGCGGAAACTACGATCGCACCTTGACCGGCTCCACCCCGCATTCGCACCGGAAAAGCCCTTCGGCTCCAGCAGCAAATGCCGGGAATTTAAGGTAGGCGATTTAATCTTTGCCAAAAACTTTTCCGGCGACCGTTATGGATACCTGCAACCGTTACCCACCTTACCGGGCCTAGATCTTACCGCCTGCTAACGGACGATGGGAGGGTGGAAACGCCACATAGACTAACTCCGATCGAGATTACCACCCAGCACCCATGACTCCCGGGTTCACCAACTCAAGGGGGAGGAAATATCGAGGAAATTGACTTTGATATGACAAATAGCGGACCAACGGAAACCCTACGGCCCAGCGGAACACCGGAACTTGAAGCGGGAGGGAGTTAAATTTTTCAGGGAACTTTAATACGGGGAAACCGAACTGCAAAACCCCGAAGAAACACGGAGTAGCAGAGACAACCACAGTGGAAGCAGCACGGAATCACCGTGCAGCGAAACTGAAGTTAATAAAGATCATCCAAACGCTCCACCGAACCGGACCTTAGACCAAAACCGGTGGAGCCACGGAAATCATCCAGACAGACCAAACGGCCTGTCTATCTTGAGGATTTTATTACAGCTCCCCTCAAACGGAGCCCAAGGGGGAGGGGTGTTGTGAATCAATAAAAGTTACTAACATAAATGCAAATCAGGGTTTGGAAACCTGCACACCTGATTGGCCATTATACAACAACTAGGGATTGGTCCATAAGTAGTCCCTGATTGGCCACTATTTGGACACTTCTCATTGGTTATAAGTTTGAACTTATGGCACATGTCATTGGTTAATAAGGTAGCAGATAACCCTATAAAAGGGTTGCTGTTGCCCATAGCCTTGCTCTGTTCTGTTCTATTTACGATTATTAAAGAGTTGAAGTCACTGGTCAGATGTCTGGTCTCCATTATTTCCCAAACTTAACAGTGTGTCACTTCAAGAAATATCAATAATTTGGTTTATGACGGACTGGACTGGGGTGATCACACAGGGCTGTGAAACTCATCTCCCTGGTCTCAGGGCTGCAGGTGCAGGATGTGGGGATCAGAAGGCCACCTTACAGGGCTGTGAACCTCATGGATCTCCTTTCCTCCTGTAGCGTTCCTGAGGTAATGAAACTGACAAACCTCAGTTTATGGCGGTTAAAACTGATTCTCTGCTGCAAAGATCTTGCGGCAGCGGTGACACCATGCCTCCACGCAACAAGCAGGGAGCAGGGATTGGAGCAGAGCACAGGCAGCCTCTAAATGTGCAGGTTTTCCCCACACCAACAGGCGTGTCAGTCAAAGTGCCTCGGTGTGTCACGAGTGACACGCGTGTCATAGGTTAGCCATCACTGCCCTATACCAACAAATGGCTGTCCAATATCTTCTTAAAAACCTCCAGTAATTAATTATTCTGTCAGGAAATTTCTCCTTAATTCTAGGTTGCTTCTCTTCTTGATTAATTTCCTTCCATTGCTTCTTGTCGTGCCTTCAGATGCTTTGAAGAATAGGTTGGCCCCCTCTTCTGTGTGGCAGCCCCTTAGATATTGGAACACTGCTACCATATCACTCCTAGTCCTTCTTTTCATTAAACTAGGCATACCCATACCCTGCAACTGTTCTTCATATATTTTAGTCTCCAGCCCCCTAATCATCTTTATTGCTCTTCTCTGCACTCTTTCTAGAGTCCCAACATCTGTGACATTGTTACAGCATGATATCCATCCACCAAGACAATAAATTGGGATGGCGGCCCAAGAGCTGAAGATGCTATAAATTGGCCACTGAAGATTCTTCATACCTTATAAATGACAAACATGGCAGAGATTTGCAGACTCCTGCTAATAGCTTTTTGAAGGCTAACTGATCTTTCCCTTACACTCTTTAGGGAAAAATTCTCAAAGTCCAATGCTGCTTTCTACACAATGTCAATAGCATCCCTAGCTATTGAACAGACTTTTCACTTACAGTGATGCAGACCATGTATTTATATGAACAACTTCCTAATTAAAAGCTTACTAATATTTGCTCTGGTAATGACCGAAAAAGCAAAGGCCCCTAGGAAGCAGCTCTCTTGTGTGCTATGAAGTATGACAATTCCATGCACAGAAGAGGCCATTCTAAACTGAGATAGAAGCAAAAAAAACTCCTAAAAGGTCTTCAAAACCCAATAAATTTTACAGCATATGATTGAGTTCCAATAGCTTTTCCCATATACTGAAGCCTTGTATTTACTATACTTATCTCTTTATAAGCCAGACAACATTTATTTAAAGTTATTGCTTTATATTTTTCGCCTGTTTATTTTGCTCTCCATTTTATTTTATAAACTTGGTTTTCATGTAAGACTAATACTACTGTATGTATAATACTACTACCCTATCAATGCCATAGTAAGAGTTTTATAAGGTACAAGCAGAATAATCAAAAAGATAGATTATCCATTTGGAGAAAATATTGGAAGCTTTAGAATTTTTTTTAATTTTGAGAGGTTTTTTTTTAGTAATGGTTGATATGGAGAGTGTTCTGAAAATAATAGTTCTTCTTTCTCTCTTATATTAGATTCAACTGTAGTTTGACAAAGTACTCAGAACACAGTTTATGTAGAAAATTCAGTGTCACAAAATGCAAGATAAGTTAAAATTATTTATTGACAATTTAATACATTATATATGGAGGTAGAGCAGCAAAAATAGGTTGTGTTTTGCAAGATGCTACGCTATATTAAAGGTTTGCCTCATCAAAAAAAAATTGAAGATACTACTAGGTTGAAAATTATCATATATGTATGATAATAAATATGGTGATATATTAGTATATATTTATAACTCAAATAATAGAATGGTTCCAAATAGAAACAGGGTAAAAAATAAAGCAGGCTTCACCTAACTGGGGATTTCAGGGTGTTGCATAGTGTCCCAACGCTTATTATTTGCAAACAATAGCTCTACTGACAGGGAAGGATGGGAATTGAATCCATTACATGTGGACCATGTCAAGTTGGGGAAGATATCCTTAAGAACACTCTTCCTTTCATCCAATACTTCTGACTTTGATATGCTACTAGGAGGGTTCCTACTTGGAATAGAAGGGGGAACTAGATGGCTCCTGATATTACACATTTTCTTTTAATTGCCTCACTTATTTATGTTTTATCCTATTTAACAGTAACAGTGCTTTAAAATCCCCCCCACAAACACACACTTATCTGACTTAAACAGATAAACAGGTTTCTCTTCCTCCACATTTAGAGAACAATATCACTGTTGTTTTAGGATTCCTTCAAGTTATGAAGCTTCAGCTAATCACATTCCTTTCTCTAAAGTAAGTTTCTTGGGACTTCTTTGTTTTAAGGTAGACGGGCAGCCTTAAATTGCTCCATCCATCTGCAGGCTTGATGATCAAGAGGCACTTGTGGTTATCATTCTTTTAGGGCTCCTGAGATTTTTATCTTTAGGCATGCTGTTAAACCACAAATCCACCCTCCTTGAATCTACCTTTCCCCCACTCTTCTTCTCTGAATAGTCTTGATTTTTTGGCTGTTCATCCACCTGGATATAAGCCCAGTTTTTTTTAATTCACATTGACCACAATTTCTCAGATTAATAGATACAAACAAGTAGTATATTCAATTTTGTTGACTGAAGCCTTTGCTTCTTGAAACCACAGCCACTCTGGTATAGACCAAGTTATAGACCAGTTCTAATGGGGTTTTTAGATCTGCAATCCTATCTATCTAAAATAAATTGTCATAAACTCAATTTCAAATGTTAAAAAAGAAGCTGCTACCTGGAACACGATCAACACAAATGTAGCTCTGACTGGAGCCATATAGTAGCTCCTGGACATTATCATGAGTACAGAACGGGAATGGCTCCTCAGGAACACTTGGCCCCTAGTGCTAGGCATAGTTCTATACAAAATTATGGAATTACAGAATAATAGAATTGGAAGGGAACTTGGAGGTCTTCTAGTCCAATACCCTGCTCAAACAAGAGACCCTGTACCGATTTTTGACAAATGGCTGTCTAATCTCTTCTTAAAAACCTCCAGTGGCGGAGCATCTACAACTCCTGGAGACAAGCCATTCCACTAATTAATTAATTTTTCTCATTAATAGGAAACTTTTCCTTAGTTCTAGTTTGGATCACTCTTTGATAATCTTCCATCTATTACTTCTTGTCCTACCCTCAGGTGCCCTCCACTTTGTGACTCCATTTTGAGTATCTTGAAATTTTGAACATCTTGCTTTTTAGTTCCTTCAGCTTCCTCTGTGACTACATTCAGGCAAAGGAGGGAATGGCTGCACTTGTAGGTCAGGCTGTGTGTTGCCTGAGTGGGGATTAAAATTGCTACCCATTGTTTTGCTTTATAAAGGAAATTGGCCACATAAACAGCATGTCTAGATGACTCAAACCAAGCCAATTTTGATTAAAAAGCAAAGCAAAACACGTAATACAGTGCAGAGATTGAAAGTCTTCTTGGCAGTCAGACAAGCTGTCAAAGTGATGTGGAACACACCAGAGACCTCGAGGTGGGCTGGTAAAAGTCAAGATTACTAATGAAAGAACAGCAAGTAATATCAGCAAATAGAGAGCTGGACATAACTAGAGGCCTGGGGGAACACCAAAGGAAACCAAAATATTTAGGCGGCCCTTGAGTTTGTGTGCACGGAACATGTTTTCAAAAGTTGGAAGATGGTATGTTTGTTCCATCTTCCCAACAGTGTTGTGTGTGACAGAGATGATATTTTTTCCTCTGATCCCATGGCAGTTGTTATTCACACTGGTAAATTCCTGAAGTATGTCAAAAAGAAACAAGCAAAACATTTCAACATTCTATTGGACCAGACAGGATGTGGAAGAGAAACTCAATATGAAATTTCATGGTTTCTCACTTAGTCAATTACACATTAAGACACGTCTGAACTTAAGGTAGAGTAGATATCCCGAAGAACCAGCTTATGTTTTGAGGAGGGTAGTAAAATCCTCAACCCCCAAAAAACTTTAACCTTAAACTTTCTACTGTGAACCTCACTCCATTCCTGAGAGGTCTGTAAGGGAGCGTGCATAAGTGCACCAGCGTGCCTACCGTCCCTGTCCTACTGTTTCCATTTATCCATTTATCCAAAATGTTTCCTGGTGGGGCCTCTTCTCTATCAGAAGCTATTACAAGCTTAATCAGCTCTGCTAGCGACTTCCTCAGAGCAATGCTAGGTTAGAGGCATGGTAGAAACATTACAGTCCAATTGCTTGATAATATTTGACTGTGTGTTCAGAAAAAAGGAGGTGCGGAGAGACTAAAACCCCTCTCTCCCATGCCAAATTTTATATTCAAGATTGCTTTACCAAACACAGTCTTTGGAAGAAAATGTGATGGTAGACTTTACCTTGATAGTAAATAGGATCTTATAAACTACTGCTAAATGAATCTATCATTTATTCATTTATTCAATGCAATGATGGCAACCAGTAGAAGAAATACAATTTGTTAGTACCAACTGATGGTATCCAAAACAGACCTTGTACTGATCCAGTACCATATGTTAAAATACATATACCTACATACATGTTTTAAACGTCTTGACACCACCAAAAGCAAAGCAACAGAGAGAAAAAAATGGCTGATTATCTTGCCATTACCCCTTTTGCCAGTAATACCTAAAGATGCCTAGAGGATGAAGGTGAAATAGTCATTCACATATGGATTCCACAGGCGCATCAGAGAAAACACTAACTTTGCAAAATCTTCACATACTGAGGGTGTGTGTATGTGTTGTGACCTACATACCATAACTTTAGAAATAATTACACACTTTAAAAGAAACACAATAAATCTCAGCAGAGTGAAAAGACCGTGACCATCCTAGCAATGTATTTGCTCATTCTGTTATACAGTTGTTAATTGTCAAAGGTCAATCCCAAGGTGATTGATGCTCCTTTTTCTTCCATTCTTTGTCTTAAAAAGCAGCTTGAATAGAGATTAACTTTTCACCCCCCATCCTGTCTGTTCTATCTCGGAGAGTGGGCGCAATAACGGAGGCGAGACATCGAATAGTGACTCCAACTCTTTATTTGTGACTTCAGGAAACAGCTAAAAGGATAGCAGCAGCAGCTCCTTTTTATAGAGCTGGCTGCTGTCAAAGCGTCCAATGGTTTAAGTTTGCCGCGCTTGGAGTGTCCAATCGCGGCAGCCTGTTAACTAGCCAATCAGATCAGTCCAGAATGACCAATCACGACCCGCTGTTAACGGACCAATCAAATGTGCAGGATTACGAGCCTGCTTGTGGAACGGCCAGTCAGGTTTGCAGGCTTACGAGCCTGCTAGTTCGGAACACTGTCGGCAATATCCACTTGTTGATTACATAGTCAGGGGTCAGGGTGCAGGCACAAAGCCAATGAGAAAGTGAAATTGTGTCATTCTGGCTATGCATCTTTAGGTGTGTCTGCTCCCTAAATACCCGTGTCCGTATTTTCCCTCTCACACCAATTGAAAACTAGCATGTTGATTCCAGTCTGAAAAGAACATGTTACCTAATTGAGCATGAGAATTATGTGACCATTAAAAGCATTTGACAGATGTATGTATTCAGAAATGTACCACAATGCCCAGGCAGGGGCCCTTCTCTTGATACTCTGGCAGGATCACATGGCTAGAGAAAATGTGCTATGCTTGATGAAGCTGCACTATAACTTTCTAGGATCAGAGCAGAACAGGGTTGGGGCAGTTTAGTTCCTTCAGGCAATTTTTATGGTTTTTGCAGCCTAGGTGACTCCCTTGCCATTTAATTTCCTGTGCTTTCCTCAGCATTGTTTAAAATATTTACCCAGTCTGTTTTAAGCCCTTGGGCCTCCCAGAGGTCTAGCTATACCAGCTCTCTTATCAGAGCAATTTTGACTCATTAGCCTTTCCTCTAATGACTTTTTACCATTGGAATGTGGGGAGGGAGATGTTACTCTGCATTCATTTGATATCTTGGAAGCCTTGTTGCAAGCTTGCACACGTTCCTTAGAAATAATTATGATTAGCAGATGTGTGTATTATTAGAAAGATAAGGTGACTTCCAGGAGATAGTGGGTGGCTATTGCATGTTTGAGAGTACATACGTGATTATGTCCTCAGAGAAAATGGCCAGGATCCAAACCAAAGAACCAGGCAATTTGCTCTGGGCTCTCATGAGGTTTTGGGACTCTTGCTCCATCAGATGTCTCTTGCAACACAAAGGGCTATGAGAGCCAGTTTGATCACCCTCAGAGTGGGAGCAAGTGGGATTTAAAGAGCCCACATCACTGGTCTTATGGACTAAACTGCAAGAACTGGCCAGTAGGAGTATGAACTTTGCTGAATAGGTTGAAATTTCCAGGAACTGTCATCGTGTCTCTAAGGCACCAGATGCAAAAGACCAGGAATATCTAAAGGGCCAATCAAAACATTATGTACCCTGTTTCTCCAACAATATGGCCTCCCCCAATAGGAAGTCCCAGCATGTTTTATAGGCATGAAATGAAATTAAGCCCCTCCCCCCAAATTAAGGCCTATATTAAAACATGCGAAATGGGGGGGAATGGTCGGGGGGCTTGCCATTAGGAAGCACTTTTGTTGCACACCTGGATATGGTGCTGCCTGCGTTGACCCCGATACGAAGTGGCCTACCAACGCCGAGGTCAACATCCAAGCCATCGCTGCCCGCCCACCCGAAGATGCAAGGGGGGGGGAATTAAGTCACCCCCGAAAAGACGGCCTAGCCATTTTTTCGGGGCTCAAAAAAAAAATAAGACCCGGCCTTATTATATGAGAAACACGGTAGTTACTTGCCAAAACTAGACTACTGAGATCTACCTAGTCTATCCTTCTCATTTCAGCAGTGGCAAGACATGTGGCACTGAAATTTCACAAGTAAGGCGTGAAAAAATGGCTTTCTTTGTTTGCTACTCAATGCAAACAAAGAAGGGTTTCCCCCCATACTAGTAATGCTAGGCCCTTTAGTAATAATGAGCAATAATATTACAGTAGCAATGTTCAAATTTATTTTTATAGTGGTTTAAGTTCTTACTGGAGATGAGGGGAGATCATGAAAATGCTACATTTGGATAATTGTCTCTGTGATGCTAACCCCTTTTTGTTCTCTTTGGGGTCAACAGATCACTTGGTCAGCATGCTATTTGTTCTTTGTTTCTGGTTAAGTGAAACAACTGTTCTAAATCCTATTTAAATACGTGGACCAAAGTAGACAGAAAGTTCTGTTGGAAGTTACAATTCCCCCCTCTTCTAGGAAAAGAAAAGAAATCTTAAAACATTAGAAGGGGAAGGAAAATTCCCCTAAAAGAAAGGAGAGGTGAGCAGGGTCAGCTCCATTAGCTCCCACCTTTGCATGGGATACAGAAAAAGCCTACAAATTAGTTAAGACCCTTTCCCATAGAAATCAAATAGATGGCAAGCTATAAAAAAAACTTGTAAAAAGCAAACTCGAAAAGGAAAAAGGATCAAGACACATGAGAAAAGGAAATACTCATCAAAATGCAGTCATAAAAAACATGGCAGGAAGAAAAAGATTTAAAACCATGATAGCAAACCAAAAGGCATAAACTCAGGATATTACAACCTAATGCAACAAGCAGCTACAAAGTGAACAAGCAGCTACTATAAAACAATTACTCCTACCAAGATCCCAGGAAAAGATCCCAATCTCAAAGAGACAGGAACTCATCACACACACACAAATCAAAGACTTCACATCCAAATCAAAGGACCTGAAGGGTATAAGAAAGGGGTTTTTCTACTCACAAGATTAAATTAGTCTCAGGAATGCTGTAGGATTTCTTCTTACCTGCCTTCCTATTAATAAACTGATTCTGACTGCCAATGCAGCTGACCAATCATTTTGCAGTAAATCTCCCAGCTGGGAAATTTGAATTCACAAAGGAAAGAGCTTTGCCTTTTCCTTAAAGGGCAAGGCTCCCTTTTCCTTTCTACAGTTCCTAAAGAATTATTTACAACTCAGCCTTTTACGCTGATGCGCTTACATTTTCATGCTTGGACAAGATCATGAGCTGAGACTTTAAAAAAAAAACATGGAGCACAAACACACAAACACGCGCACACACTCACGTGCAGTACATTTCCTTTTAAAAAAGGAATATTGAAATAAAACATGTTTTAATCACATTCTAATAATAGCTATTGATCCCCATGACTTCGATGAATTGGTCCAACTCAGCACTACATCTTATGGTAGCAAATTCCAAAGTTTGATTATGCATTATGTTAAAAAAAAATTTTTTTACCCCAAACCCCACCTGGTGGTTGTGGAACGTATTCAAGTTGTTTGGGGAATGATGTTTCACAGAATATATTTTAAGAAATATTGTTATAGAACATGCACAGCTCTCCTATGAAGCGGAGCAATAAAAACGAATGGTAGGACAGCCAATTCTCTTATTCAAAGAAAGCGTGTTCGCCATTCTCCTGAATGTACTACCAATCCCTGGGTTAAGAATGTCCAATTTAAGAACAACCCCTAGATATGAACAGGCTGTCTCTTACTAAAAATGGTGAACAGTGTTCTCCTTCTCTGAGCTGTTGAAGTTCTGAAGCCACATATTTTTAATATATAGCTCAATTTTCAGCAGTTCCCAAAAGCATAATGTGGCTTGAGTGGTTCATCAGCTAGAGGAAGAAACAACCATCCATCCACCATTTTTAGTAAGTGGTGGTCTGTTTGAAGGACAAGTTATGACTTAAGTAGAAATTTGAGTTAAAGACAAAGCTAGGAATGGAATTTGTTCTTAGCCCAAGAGCTGCCTATAATATTAATTTACTTATATGCCATTGAGTTCTAACAGCTGTTTACTGTTTAGAGAAATACTGTAGCCACTGTTAGGAATAACAAGGTTACCTAACGTAGTTTGGGTAAAATAATATATATAAACTATGATAGTAAGTTTAAGTGTGTGTCACTTTAAACTGCAAAGCATGTAATTTTGGGTGCAGTTGTAAAACCGCCATAAGAGGGAGCAAGAGAACCTGCTGGATTGCTAACTATGCTGGATTGATGGTTTGCTAACTGCGTGTTCCCTGCTGCTGAGTTTTTGAACGTCGAAGGAAGAAAGGAGGTTTGACTTCTTTATATTTCTACTGCGAGGATATATATTACTGGACTGATATTTGTAAGTTTACTAACCTCTTTTTCGACACTGGACTTTGCAACTTAATAATCTCCGAACGGACTGAACTAGTGAATGATATATGGACTGTTTGACTATGATAAAACTCTTACTGGAATAAACTATTTAACTAGCACAGTGTATCTGTTTTACTGAGTGTAAGCTACAAAAACGTTTATCTCACATATTTGCCTGCCTGCCTGACTGCCGTGCAAATTCTGCTAGGGTGTATCCCTAACAGCCACTACTCTGACCTGTCTCCAAGGAAAAACCTTTTTTTATCAAATTCATCCACCTTCTCGGTGGTCTCCCTTTTTCCACATCCCTCAGTCTTGCCAATCATAGCTATTTTTCTAGTCCAACCAGGGGTGGGCTTCAAAATTTTTAGCAAAGGGTTCTCTGCCCAGTTGCTGAGTGGCCATGGTGGGTGTGTCCTAGTCAGCCTCCTGCACCATGGTGGAGGGGGGCTCCAAAGGTTTTCCTCGAGCCTCTCCGAGAGGGTGAAAACTGACCCATTTGCAGCCTTCCCGAACTTCTGGGAGGCCCGTTTTTCACCCTCCCCGAACCTCCGTGCATGCCCTGCACTTACCTGCATCCAAAATGGGCTCCGTGGGGACTTCTGGGAGGGGCAGGGCAGGGTGGGTGTGTGGGGCCAGCCAGGAGTGGGGTTTGGGGGTTTTCCGAATTGCACAGGATCTTAGCTAGGGGCTCTCCCGAACCCCTGCAAACCCCCAGCAGCCCACCGCTGAGTCCAACAACTAATAGGCCATCACAAGCCAAAAGTATGTGAATTTCTGCTTGTTGCTGTTGCTTCAACCCTCACTAAGTATATAACACCATGAAATTAGCTTCACAGGGAGGCTAAAATTACTTTTATTCTGATTGACTAAAATAACAGCCTCTTGAATGTCTGATTGTGCTGTATCTATTCCTCTTCTTATAAGTGAGTGAATTAGAGAGGTGCCTGCCTGAGGCATTTCCAGATGTCATCTCACAGCTCTGCACTTAAAAGTTGCTTCAACCTTTTTTGGTCTGAGTAACAGTTCTTACATATCTCCATCAAGGTCATCTTCCCTATTCTCTGTAGTATTTTCTTAGCCCAGGACTGATTGATTTATCCATGCCACTCTTAAAAACTATTTCCAGATCCATATATTGAAAGCAGTTATCTTTTTCTCTCACTCTTTTTCAGGGTCCACCTTTCAATCTGGATGTTAGCATAGCACAAAAAAGATTTTTGTTGACACAAAAGTACCGTTATTCTTTATGAATGTCTCCAAGTTTGCCACTGCCTTTCATCTTCTCTTCCTCTCTAGCACACTGTCCATTTTATGTATTTGTGAATTAAGGAAACAAAGCAATTTACCACCTTAATTGGAACCCAACAAATGCTATTCAAAGAAAAGATCAAGTATGTAGTAACATGAGATGGCAATCAATTTTAAGAAGACACACAACTATTGAATAGTATCTGCATAAGTTACATTAAATGAGAATCAAAAGATTCAGTTTGGGGCGTGGAAATTGCCATAAGTATCAGAGATTTGAAAATAATCTGGGGTTTCACATATCTGTAACTAATACAGAACAAGCTGCTGTATATGCCTAAAGATTTTGCCTGAGCAAAGTTTGGCCCTTTTTTTTACCACTTCACATTTGTACAAATACCAGATAGACTTTTGACACATATAAAGTTTAGTGCTATTTTTTTTAAGAGTTGGATTGTTTGCTTCTGCTTTTCTTTGATTGGGTGTGAAGCATCTCCTTATATCAGTCCAGTTGTGTGACTCCCCTTGGCTTTCTCAAGCAGCTATCCTTCTCCTTTGAACCAAGTGGTTGGCTAATGATGGAGGGAGTTAGTGGATTCACATGGCTAATGCTGGACTGGAGGCTAAAACATACAACAAACGGTTGCAGGAACTGGGCTTGGCTAGTCTAGTAAAGAGAAGGACCAGGGGAGATATGATAGCGGTCTTCCAATATTTGAGGGGCTGCCACAGGGAGGAAGGGGTCAAGCTATTTTCTAAAGCGCCTGTAGGCCAGACAAGGAATAACGGATGGAAACTGAACAAGGAGAGATTTAACCTGGAAACAAGGAGAAACTTTCTGACAGTGAGAACAATCAACCAATGGAACAGCTTACCCTCGGAAGTTGTGGGAGCACCATCAGTTGAGACTTTCAAGAAGAGATTGGACTGCCATTTGTCAGAAATGGTGTAGGGTCTCCTGCTTGGGTGGGAGGTTGGACTAGATGACCTACAAGGTCCCTTCCAACTCTGATTATCTGTTAAATCTGACTTTGCACTCTGCTCGGCTTTCCAGGTCTCGGTGATTGATTGGCTTCTGATTGTGCTCCTAGATGCTAAGGCTTTGAGTAGCCTGTAAACAGAACAAGCATAAGGTAGGAGGATCTGAGGTCCCCATTGGATGCTAGTGCCAGTAGGCCAGTGGCAAGATATGATGTCTTAAACATGCCTCTGGCTGTTCATGGCTTGCTCCGATGGTTGGGAGTAGACTTTAGGTAGCAAAGGTGTGATCAAGAGACTCCTCCATTGTCACTTGAAAGAGTGTTCGGTGGGCAACCCCCCATTACTGATCAAGGAAATTCCATTATAAAATTTCAGAGCTCATCCCAGCCGGATTACACGAGACTGGCGGTCCCAAGTGCAGCTTTCAATTAGTCCCTAAAACAGTAGTGACATAGACAAGCATCTAAGACTTTCATGGTGTGGGACTATCAGAAGGGTATTTCCTGTTTGGAATATGTAGGTATTTGATGATACTACCAACTATCAGGTACTTTTCTGAGATAAACTGTTAAATTCGGGGTTTTTATCCAAATATCCTTTTCTCAATCTCCCATTATTATCTCCATTTGTCCACAAAACAAAGTAACATAACCCCTTCTGTTTATTAGCAATGCTTAACAAAAATCTACAATGTTGAAAAAAATAATTTAAAAAAACTTTGTGAGATCATCATGTTGTAACTATTTAGTTTCTGAAATGCCATTTCTTTTTTTAAAAAAGTAACAAGCTCATCTCTGTCGCCGATGTTAATATCAGCTTTTAAGTCTTTTGGTATCTGAATATGTTCATTCTGCTTTTTCCCTGTATTTTTTGTGTATATTCTCGTTCAGTTGAGGATTATACGAGGAAACTACACTGAATCTTGTAACTGCAGTGCCCTACCAAGATCTGCTATAAGCCAGTGAGAAAGGACATTATGCAGATGAGGGTTATGTGAAGAAGTGTTCATAGGAAAAGAACCATGGACTCTGGAACTTAACCTTGCAATTCCTATAGACTCAGCCTCTCACCTTGTGTGAGCACATAGCATATTACAAGTACCCAGAGTCAATTGGATCTAGTCAGGTCCTCCATCTTTATTGCCACTGAAGCCTCCTCTGTGATATACTTAACTAACACCAGAGGGCCTTTACTCTGGCCTTATGTCATACCCTTCCCTCAGCTGTCCTTGAAAACTCAGACAGGAAGCGAGACAATGCCCCTGTGACTCTGGACAGAAGTCAGAAGCAACAAAGCATGTGCTTCTCCAGTGTCTGTATTACAGAGACTGTACTAGCCTCATTTCACCATTACTACACAAATACCAAAAGCGTAGAGGACAAATCTATTACCTCTCTGCTGCTTTCAGATACCAATCCTACCCCAACATATAGTTGTCAGGTTCTGTGCAGCATTTAAAATATATCAGATGATGACTGGTGCCATAAATTAAGACTAGATGAGCACCTAGTTCATCATACTAGTCAGAGGTGGGATAAGAAACGGTTAACAACCGGTTCGGGATTTACTAGCTTCCCTGCCCGCAAGCCTGTAAATCAGAAGCAGCCTTTGAAACAGCCCTCTTTTCTTGTTTTTTTAACTGCAGCTGTGGCTCGTTGGGCAGCTGAAGTTGAAAAATCAGGAAATAAAGATCAGGTAAGAGCCCAGGTGGGTGGGTGGGCAAAAACATCAACAGACACAGAACCGGTTCTATGTCTGCTGCTCTACAGAGGTGGACAGAACCGGTAGAACCCACCCGATACTAGTACTTTGTAAGGTGCCATATACTAATCTTTATGCTCCCACTACATCCATCTAATGTTCTTAAACCTTTTATTTTTTAGACTAGTTTTTATATACTTTTAATACTTTTTTAGCTTTTAGAAAATTTTAGACTCATATACCTTTTATGCTTTTTAATTGACCATTATCCAGGTGTGATTTGACTAGAAGTCTTCAGATGCATTTTGCATGTTGAAAACATTGGTTTTAAGAAATGCTTCCAAGTTATTCCCAAAATAAAATGAATCACAGAAGGGGACTTTTAGCTTCAGAAATAGCACTGAAAAATGTAAACACTGTTTACAAGTCTGTTTATAAAAGCTTTTGGGAAAAGGATTGGGAAGTGTAAAAACAAGGCATTCAACATCTTTGAGAAGTGCTAATCGCCTGGGCTTTCTTACACTACTGAATAAACTGTAGGAAAAATCTAGTTCCAGTAGCTCCATACATTTACATGTCAAAAGGGGAACTGACAGCTTTGTTTGCACACACAGTATGTTTAGAGGAAATGCTAACAAAGTTTTTATCTTGGTTATAAATGCCTAATTTTTTTCTGTATTATTTCATGGTTTAATACGTTATATGAGCAGTCGCAGGGACAGTAATCGTAACAAGAGGCTTATGAAGACAATGATATTGTTTAAAATGATTAACAAAGTTTTACCTCTGGAGGTTATACAAAAGAGAAGTCCCAAATATGTTTGGTGAGGCTTATTCTCAAGGGAATGTAGGTCTGTCTGCAATGTTATGCACAGGAGAACACCACATGTTGTATTTCTGACAGCAGAATCTTTTTTCACTGTTACATGCAGCATGTATAAAAACAAGTCTGGATTGAGGCCACAACATGAAGCCTTCAGGATATCAACTCCAGATGAGTTACTGAGCTACATATTTGTTTGACCTTGTCTGAAGTTACATGTGCAGTTTCAATTATTAAAGGAAAGCACTAAGGATATGCAATAATCTAAAATGTATCTATTGAAATTAACAAGTCTTTTTTTTAAACTCTTCTTTTTGTGCAGTACTGCGGTTGCTGCCTTCCAAATGAACTGGACCATTCCCACTGTCTCCAATCAACAGAACTCGAAGTCAGGTTTACTGGGAAAATGAGGTGACATCCAAGATAGCATCAGTATGAAAGATGAGTTTGACAGTTCCCTGACTTCATTAACAAAGAAAAAAACAAGAAGCAATAGAGATAATGAAGTCCACTAAAAATATACACTATCAAGGGGAATGTGACAATGGCGCATTTTTTATTTTTTATATTTTAATAAATAAAATTAAGCTGCATGACAAGATTTCCAGACTAAGCAAAAAAAAAAAAAAAGCTCTTGCAAACACAAAGTCCAGAAAGCAAGTAGTACATCTCCGATATAATTTTGACCATGATCCAGGAAAGCTTTCAGCTCTTCACAGGTGTTGATGTTGCTTTCATCATCTTTTTGAGATGATGATAGTTTGGGAGGATTTTCATGAGAAAGTCCAGCTGTAATGTTTGTGGCTAAAATGAAAAGCACAATGTTAGGAAAATATACATAAATCTAAACACATCTGCTTAAAAGAAGCAACTGGACCACAACTTCCATATATCCCCATCAGCATGGCTAATGCTCACAGACTATAGAAATTGTGATCCGGAAGATTTGAGGAAGACTCAATTGTTTACTTTGGTACAGAAATGCAACCTATCTAGCTCTCTGATGACTTGAAGGGAAGGCTTTAACTCAGCAGTAAAAGATGTGATAGCCTCTTTCATGGACAATGTCACACCGAAGATTCAGTTTTTCTAACTGGAAAACTCCTGCCTGAAATGTATGACTACTGTCACCAATCAGTGTTGATATCATTAGGTTAGATGGATCAAAGGACTGACTTGTTTTAAGATAATTCCTATTAAGAAAATTTGTTTCCCAATTTCCCCTTCTCTCAAATGACACATCACAAATGTCTTCCTCACAAATAGAAGGCAAACACATTTTAAACCACTCTTTTTGCATGAAGCAATGAAAGCTTCAGCAATATTCCCAAAATTACTTCAGTTCTCCACACCTTGTGCAGTAATTGAGGAAATGTTGAAGCCCTTCTCCATTGTTTCACGCTGAGGAAGACCGGACTGAAAAGCTAGTTAGCTAGGTCTGAATATGGACATGAGTGTCAGTTGTCATTCATCATCTGATCCTTGGCTACTCTGGCTCCTTCAACCAGCTAGGAAACCAGAATCATTATTTTAAAGCAGGTTTCTGTTTTTATATTACATGTGAATTTACAAACTATTGTCATAATAGTAGCACTCTAAAAATAAACCCAACAGCATAAGCTGACTTAACCTCAGTTTGCCCATTTATCTGAAATCATAGGTCATTAACAAAAGTCACAAAACTCTTTTATCAAACAGTGTGTCCCTTATCCTTGGAGAAATAGAGATTGATCATCCACAAAAGACACAATGATCTGTAAAGGAAAAGGCAAGAAAGAGAAATGCGCCTCTGTCCTATCTCAACTGGACCCTCAGACCAAACTATCTGGACACAATCTTCTCTATCCAATGCTACTTATATTGCAAAGATTTTGACTCTCCTCCCCCCCACAAATTTGGTTAAATCTGATACCAAAGTAGGAAAACTTTATCAACAGAATATTAATGGCATACAAATCACAAAGTGCACATTTTTCAGGGCTCTGCTCACTGACTGGATTGGAAAACTCGCACCCCACAAACCAGGCAATCTGATGACTGAAGATTTCAAGCTGCCTTGCACGCTTGTCGCCTACTCACCTGTGGCCGTTCAATTTGCACTCGACGAAGACAGTCTGCTCCGTAGATGACAGTGTTCTCAGGGATGACTTCGTACGTGTTGACATTGCAGCAGGCACCGATAATGCAGCCACTGGTTAGGATCACATTTTTACCAACAAATGCTGTAGATGTAGAGAGTAAGAAAAGTGATCTTGACAGAGAAATGCAAGAGCCAGAGCAAAGAGGCGTGCGTATGAGTGAAAGAAACATCCTTTTATGTCTACAGTCTTCTCTGTGTTTAGGCAATGCTTTTCTAAATGGTGGGGTAAAGGACCCAAAATGTTGGGGGCAATATGCTGACTCTGCAAACCCCAGAGAGAGGGCTGTAAAGCACTATATAAATCTAAAGGCATATAAATCTAAGTGCTAAGTAAAGGCACTGTGGTGGCGCAGTGGTTTAGAATGCAGTACTGCAGGCTACTTCTGCTGATTGCTGGCTGCCTGCACTTTGGCAGTATGAATCTCACCAGGCTCAAGGTTGACTCAGCCTTCCATCCTTCCGAGGTTGGTAAAATGAGGACCCAGATTGTTGGGGGCAATAGGCTGACTCTGTAAAACTGCTCAGAGAGTTGTAAAGCATTGTGAAGCAGTATATAAGTCTAAGTGCTAGGCCCTTATCATTTCATATTGATTGGTCACTGTGCTAAGAAAGAATGGCACAAGGAGCCCTCTTCCTCTCCTAGAATTCAGGCAGTTAGCTGATGTGTTGTTTAGTTGCAAAGAATAATGTTTCCACATCATGATAGCAGGCAGCATAATATATACAGAAAATACTTAATTATGTATCTCCATCTGGAGACTGACCGGAAATGTGGTGACCCTCCGCTAGAGGCTGTAGGTCCACGTAAGATAAAACCCTCCTAACGAGATGGAGATGCTATTTGTCCAGAAACCGTGTGGCTCACCCTCTGCATTGGTGCTCCCCCCGCCCCACCTTGAAGGGAACAGGCCTGTCAGTGTAAGAATTGTTTTGGTTAGGGCTGGATCTGCCGTGGAAGCTGTGGGCTCTTTAGAAAATTTATCCATCATCTCATTGCCAGTCTGCAAGAGAACAATTTTGCAGCGGTTGATCATCCTTTCCCTATGTAATCATATGTATTTCCTGGCAGACTACTGATTAGATGATTAAAGTGGTCTCCAGGAAGCATACATACCTTCATTTCAGTAGTGAGATAAATGGGCAGCAAATTAAATAAATTAATAATGACCTTTGTTCTGGGAAAGGTGCCAAGATGGTACCATTTGCAGTAGTATTTGTTAAATGGACTGCCCGGAATCATTTTACAGTATACCCAGTTTGGATCTCCCAATATATTGCCAGTGCAAAGCAGGTAATTTTTCTATATCTTTCTTCTGCTGCACTACTCCACAATTAACTATTGCCCACCCTCAAAATGAGGTGCATGGTGGGGGCTATTCTTACAGGCCTGCAAATGAAACGAGTGCCGTATTTTTTTTTGAAAGGCTTTGAAGATTGGCTGTATTCAACCGCTGAGGCAAGAATATTTTCTAGGTTTTTACTGATAGTGCTATATCATAATAATATAATTTATACTCCTTTGTAATTATGTTTAAATTTCATATAACTGAAGAAAGGATTGGTGTTTTCCCACTTATTTTTAAGTTGTACAAAATAATCACCACATACTTACCTTTTGACTCAATTACATTGTTATCTCCTATTTTCATGGCTTGAGAATCTGTAAGCCATAGTTAAGAATATTTGTCTGCAAGTTTCCCATATCCTCAGTTCTCCCTGATATAGCAAGAGATCTTTTACAGCAGGGGTCCCCAACCACCAGTCCGCGGACCGGTACCGGTCCGTGGAACAAGTCCTACCGGGCCGCTGGTTTGCTGGGCGCCGCCATCTTGTTTTGATGAAAAAGTGCTTCTGGTGAGCTTTTCCGGGTAGAAAGCTCACCAGAAGCACTTTTTCATCAAAACAAGATGGCGGCGCCCAGCTGATGCCGGTACCGGGCCGCGCCATAAAAAAGGTTGGGGATCACTGTTTTACAGCTCCACCGCCTTCAGGAAAGATCCTGGGAGACCATTATCCTAACTTTATAGCTTTGGATACAGAAGAATAACAGAATAACAGAGTTGGAAGGGACCTTAGAGGTCTTCTACTGCAACCCCCTGTACAAGCAGGAGATTCTTATCATTTCAGACAAGTGAATTAGATCCCATGCAATAAAGTTAAAAAGAAATTACAGTAAACTAGTGAAAAGTCTCTCTTTAGCAAAATATTCTAACAAACACCATAATATGTTATTTTAAAAAAGCTGAAATAACATCCTCCATTTTTTTCATTTGACCAAAAGCTACCATGGATCTTAGACAATATGCTGTATTTTTTGCACTATAAGATGCTCCAGCACATAAGGCACCTAGCTTTTGGGAAGCAAAACAAGAAAAAAAAAATCTGCCTCTGCCTCCCAACATCCACTCGGTATTCACCTGGCTAGCGCCCTTGCAGCAAACAGAAAACAGCTTCAGCACGTTATCGCAGCCCCAGCACGTGGCTCGTCAGGGCTCCGCTCTGTTGCACCCACCACCGGTCAACGGAGCTGAACTGCTGCCGCTGCTGGGGAACACTGGAGCTGTCGCTGCCGAGCAGCTGATTGGCGGTTGCATCGGCCTCCCGGAATATCGCTGATCAGCTGTTCTAGGCGGCTGTGATTGGTGGCAGCGGCGATGATCCCTGCCACCTAGAACAGCTGATTGGCGGTATTCAAGGAGGCAGATCCAACTGCCAATCAACTGCTTGGTAGCGAAGGCTCCAGCATTCCCTGGTGGTGGTGAACAGTGGCAGCAGTGAAAGGCCGCTGCAGAGAACTCCCCTCCCCACCGCAATATTTGCTTTATAAGACACACAGATATTTCCATCCACTTTTTTGTGGGGGGAAGTGCATCTTATAGAGCGAAAAATACAATACTTAAAAGGCATCCTATTCTATGACATTACAGTTGTTACAAACTGAATTTTATGCAGCAGCAATGAATCAATGAGATTTTTTTCTCTACTAAATTAACAAAGTGTGGAAAATAATTGCAATTAAACAAATTATATTTTATCTGTTTTACTGAAGCCACTAAATACAATTAATAAGTCCTTAATAGCAAACAACATACATCCCAACCAATCCCTTTAGCCACAAATTAGGGATCTAAGATTACATCACGGATACTTAATGTCTGATGCAAACATATATCTTTCTAATCTTTTAATTTATTCTTCAAAAGGATACAACAGCCAACTTCAAACACATTATTAGTGCCAATGACCATCGGTTTGGTTCCTACTTCCTCTGTATTAGGAATCATATTTTCAGGATAGCTGTAGAGATGGAAAACAGGCATGTCATGCTCTTAAAACCAAGAATTTTATCTTTAAAATTTAATACTAACTTGAACCTTTTCATTAAGCTGTTATTCTATATCAAACAGACAATATGCTGTATTTTTTGCACTATAAGATGCTCCAGCACGGAATTTCCGGTTTGTCGGCTTTGCGAGCGGTAGGGATTCGCGAAGCTGCGCGATCCCTGCGCGCTAGCCGCTTTTGGGGCTCCGATCCGAAAGGGTGCGGAGCAAGGCCACTGCAGGGCAGCTGAAGGTAGGGGGATCCGGAAAGGGTTTGGGGTGTTGCAGACCCCTCCCTAGCTGGCAGAACCTCCTTTTACCAAGACGGTGCAGCGGCGGTCCGTAATGGCCGCCACAAAGAAGCCGGCAGCTGGGCAAGTATGCGCTGGAGGAAGAGGAGAAAGTTTTTAAAAGTGAAAGTCTTCTTTGGTCGACCCAGGACTCTAAGATATATTTAATTTAATTCCTGAAAATGATGGCTTTTTGGGTGATTTTTTCCACAAGAGAAAATAAGCGGCAATTCTGAGGTGCTGAAAGGAAAGTTTACTCTCCCCCGACGGAATTAATAAATGGATATTGAGAAACCTGTTTTTTTCAGGTAAAACTAGCTTTTTGGGATAAGTCGGAAGGGAGAGGACAAAAAATATATTTATCTGGTTGGACTTTGTTGGAGGAGATGCCTTAAGGATTTGAAAACAGAAATAAAATCTTAATAAGGCTTCAGAACACAGATTTGAATTTTCTTTTTTTCTTTGTCTGATACTACCCCTGGAAGAGAAAGGGGGTTTTTTGGCTTGGCTTGGATTGATTGAGGATTGTGGACTTTGGGATTGTCTTATTTTTCTTTTGGAATATTTTGGTTGGTGTGAGAAGAAAGAGGGAAAAAAAGAAAAGAAAAGATCTACAATGGCTTTTTCCTTTGAGGAACTGAGGGATGAATATGAGCAAACAAAAGCAGCCTGTAAAGATGGTATGGAAAAAGCTTTTCTTTTTTTAGAAATGGCGTTGGTTAACTATGAACAGACAATACAGATGGAAGTAGAAGAACAACAAGAAGAAGATGAAGACGCCATCTTCAATGAATCCCAAAATTTATCTAAGAAAGAAAGAAGGAAGGAAGAAAGCGAGGAAAATGAAGGACTTAAGATCTAAAAAAACATTTAAGAAAGAGAAAAATATGATGCAAAATAAATACAATTATAGCAAACAAGAGAAAAAGGGAATACAACAGAGAAGGGATGCCGGCAAGACAGAGGTTAGAAGAAGGGGGGTAGGAAGATTTGGTGGGGGAAGAAAGAAAGGGGAAAGGCGGAGAAAAGCCACAAAGTTTTAAAATTAGATGGGAAAAGAGGAATCTTTTTTAGGGATAATGGGTAAAGCATAAATTTTCTTAAAAAAGATTCTGCAAGGTACACAAGATGGTATTGTAACATTTGTATTAGAAATAGAAAATTAGAATGGCTTAAGAGTTAATAAGAAATTAAAATGTTGAAATGTTTAATAATGATTGATTTTTAAAATGTAATAAAATATTGAAGGGAAAGGCAATGAGAATGCTATAAGATTTATTATTTAGATTTATTATTTAACTACGTATTTAGGAGGATATTATGTATTTAAACATTTTTGATTTTTATTCTGTTTTTATTGTTACTAAAAGTAAAAATTAGTAGATAGAATGTACCAAGCAGAATCAAATTGGGTATTAGGTGTTTATAAATGTTAATCTAATTAATTTAGGGAGAGGATAGAAAGGCATCATGCTCTGATTAGTGATTTCAGGAGAAACTCTTTTTTTTTTTTTTCATTATAAGGAATGAGATAGAGGGATAATAAAGGATGGGCAAAAGATACAAATATAATGATTTAAATTAAGATGGATTGAATAAGATAGAATTATGAAGAGTGAAATGTGTGGAGAAGTTTATATAGAAGATACAGAATGGTAAATAAAATAGGTAATGATCTGTAAGATGAGCATGAATATAATCAAAGCCCATATAAAGAGAGGTACCTGGGGCCAAGTTACTTTACTAAAAGATTTTTTATATGTATGTTTGTGTCTGTTTATGTCTTTGAGAGTATTGGTGAAACCTTGTAGAAACATAGAAAGAGAGTGACGATAATCAAGTCAGAAAGAAATAGATGAAATAATATAGAAATGTATTGTATAAGATAAGGTTTTATCTGACTTGTTAAATCTATAATGGAAAAAGGTTCAAATGTGTAATGGTTGATGATGATTTGTTTGTTTTTGAAATTAATAAAACTTGCTTAAAAAAAAAAAAAAAGATGCTCCAGCACTTAAGGCGCACCTAGCTTTTGGGAAGCAAAACAAGAAAAAAAATCTGCCTCTGCCTCCCAACATCCACTCGGTATTCACCTGGCTAGCGTCCTTGCAGCAAACAGAAAACAGCTTCAGCACGTTATTGCAGCCCCAGCACGTGGCTTGTCAGGGCTCCGCTCTGTTGCACCCACCACTGGTCAACGGAGCTGAACTGCTGCCGCTGCTGGGGAACACTGGAGCCGTTGCTGCCGAGCAGCTGATTGGCGGTTGCATCGGCCTCCCGGAATATCGCTGATCAGCTGTTCTAGGCGGCTGTGATTGGTGGCAGCGGCGATGATCCCTGCCACCTAGAACAGCTGATTGGCGGTATTCAAGGAGGCCGATCCAACTGCCAATCAACTGCTTGGCAGCGAAGGCTCCAGCGCTCCCTGGTGGTGGTGAACAGTGGCAGCAGTGACAGGCCGCGGCAGAGAACTCCCCCCCTCCCCCACCGCAATATTTGCTTTATAAGACACACAGATATTTCCATCCACTTTTTTTGGGGGGGGGGAGTGCATCTTATAGAGCGAAAAATACGATACTTAAAAGGCATCCTATTCTATGACATTACAGTTGTTACAAACTGAATTTTATGCAGCAGCAATGAATCAATGAGATTTTTTTTCTCTACTAAATTAACAAAGTGTGGAAAATAATTGCAATTAAACAAATTATATTTTATCTGTTTTACTGAAGCCACTAAATACAATTAATAAGTCCTTAATAGCAAACAACATACATCCCAACCAATCCCTTTAGCCACAAATTAGGGATCTAAGATTACATCACGGATACTTAATGTCTGATGCAAACATATATCTTTCTAATCTTTTAATTTATTCTTCAAAAGGATACAACAGCCAACTTCAAACACATTATTAGTGCCAATGACCATCGGTTTGGTTCCTACTTCCTCTGTATTAGGAATCATATTTTCAGGATAGCTGTAGAGATGGAAAACAGGCATGTCATGCTCTTAAAACCAAGAATTTTATCTTTAAAATTTAATACTAACTTGAACCTTTTCATTAAGCTGTTATTCTATATCAAACAGACTCACCAACTGTCAATCAAGTTTCTTCCATAATACAGAGATCATTTTGTAAGAATGTTTTGACAAAATAAACATAATAATATAAAGATTCAAAGATATGCTATGGAAAACTGAACTAAGAATAGGTTTACAGGAAAATTTAAATCTGAAATACAACAAAACCTCAATTTTATGAACCCCCATTCAACATACTGATTCAAAATGCTTCTCTAGAATGAATAATGTTTACATATTTTATATAAATTGATGACAGGAGAGCACAGGAATATTCTTAACACTGGTACACCACAGGGTTGCACCTTGAGTCCATTACTCTATACTCTTTATGTGCATGGCTACATTCTCACTCATACCAGTAATACTATTATTAAATTTGCAGATGATATAACAGTGGTGGGACAAATCTCCGGGGGGGATGAGTCTACCTATTGAGATGAGGTGGACCGGTTGCTTTCATGGTGTGGAGATAATAACTTGGTCCTTAATACCAATAAGATCAAGGAGCTTGTAGTGGACTATAGAAGGAACAGATCAGACATCCAGACTTTGCTTATCAATTGAGATGGAGTGGAGCAAGTGGCCAGTTTTAAGTTTCTGGGTGTCACCATAAAAGAGGATATGACCTGGGGCGCTCACACTGTATTAGAATTAGAAGAACTTTATTGTCATTGTACAAGTACAACGAAACTGTGGATGCACCCCAGCAACTGTTCGCAATACAATAAAACCAAAGCACTTAAAAATGAAGATAAGAAAGATAAGAGTACCCACGTCACCATTTGCAATTTGAGAGTACAATGTCTATGAATATACACAAAATATACATCCAACACTGACTGTAACCCTTAGTCAAGTATAATACACAAGAGATGGAATGTACTGTAATATGCTATTATACATCTGAATGGGGTATTGAGATTTCACATCTTTTCACATCTTAATGAGGTAGTGACTTTGTGTTTATTTGCGGTTCGGATGGCCCAAGGAAAGAAACAATTTGTTAGTCTAGTGGTGTAGGATTTTATTGACCTAAAACGCCATCCAGACGGCAGCAGGTCAAAAAGATAATTGCCAGGGTGTGAGGGGTCTTCTATAATGGCCTTGATTCTGCTTTGGCAGCGGGACCTGGCTAAGTAGCACTGGTCAAAAGGGCCCAGCAGAGATTATACTACCTGAGACTTCTCAGAAAACAACAACTAAATGAAAACCTGCTGGTGACCTTCTACCACTGCACCATAAGAGTATTTTAACTTACTGCACCTGTGTAGGGTTTGCCAATTGCACAGTTGCAGATAGGACAGTGCTCGAGGGTTAACATAATTGTCCAGAGGATCATTGGTTGCCCTCTTCCCTCTTTGGAAGAGCTTTATAGCTCCTGCTGCCTTAAGAAAATTCAAAACATTCTTAAAGATCCATCTCATCCTGGGCATCCTTTTTTTGAACTATTACCATCTGGCAGACTGTAAGGATAGTAAAAAACAAGGACAAATAGACTGAAAAACAGCTTCTATCCCAGAGCAGTAACTATACTGAATTCTACTGTATAGTGCAATATTAATGCAATATCAGGGGTTTTCAATTCAATTGTGTAGAATGTGAAGGATCTATTTGTTTTATTTTTATAGTTATAATGTACACTGAAGATGGCATTTAATTTCATTGTAGGAGGTGCAATGACAATAAACTAAACTAAACTACAAGTACATCAACGCATTAATATTCACTATACTAATCAAGAAAGCTTCAAATCTTTCAAATATGTTTTTCCTTTTGCATGCAACACATGATGACATTATTAAAAATGGCTGGTCATCAAATGAATAGAAAAAGCATATTAAATTTTCAGCAATCAATTTCTGCATTACAAATTCACTGAATTCATTACATTTATTATACTTAGCATTTACAATTTCACTGAATTGGTATTTATTACAATTAATATTTCCCAATTTCTCTGTTAAGATCACAGATCTGACCATCTATTGAACAAAATAGAAATAAAAAATTTACACTGGAGGTAGTATGAAATTATTTCAATGGCTGCATGTTGCTAATTTCTACCTGAGTGAATACAAGCAATGTATGATGCCACAGGAACACGTTATTAGTTCCAACAGAGATGGCATGTTCCTGATCCCTTCTATCAAGCAATGCTATCTGTTGTGACTAAGGCAGTATGCTTTCTATGTCGCAGTGCCAACCCTGTGGAACAGACTACTTCTCAACAGCCAGATAGCCCTGACCCAACTGAAGTTTCATAAGATTCTTAAGACTTGGCAATGCTCAAGCATTTGGCCAGAGTATTGAGTGAGTCCTAGAAAATGTGGTGTTAGACTGATTCGTATCTCTATTGCCAATTTGTTCTACTTTTAATTTTTTAATGATTGTTTTTGTTTGTATACTGCCCAGAATTGCTATAGGTTGAGTGGCCATGCAAGTGGAATGAATGAATAAATATCTTAGATTGATTAAATTATACTAACCCATTAATTATAATTGCCTGTTCTTCTATGAGATTACCTTCCCCAATCACGATTGGTCCAGCTTCTGCAATGATTCGAGCTTTGGGGTGAACCACTGTCCTAGGTCCTATAAAAAAAAAACGTATTGCTATAATGCTTATATATCATCAAAATATTTCAAGGGAATGTATTATCCTGAGAACAAATTTATCTGAAAATACCAATTTGCTTCAATCAACACAGGACTGCTGCCAGCCCTCTTCATCCGTTTTAAATGGGTGTAATATTTACACATTGAAAGAATCACAATCATTATTATACAATCATTTGTTGCAACTTACTTCATCAACATTTTTGTTGTCCTACATTTGAACCAAAAATACTTTTTTTTTACTTTATATAGTTATCTCCATTTGTTGAAAGGGCAACATGAATGATAAACAGGGTTTAGAACTAGGATTATGGCAGCAGCATTAAGCAAAGATGGGGAAAAGTGCAGATACAAGCATTATCTTTCACTACAATAACAAGGGATCATCCACATTCTTGATCAACTATTAGAACACCATTAGCTATTTACATACCTAAAATGAGTACTAACTTTCTAAGCTTTGCTAGTTTTAACTTTGGTTAGTTTTTGTGGCTTAGCACACTATATAGACGATTTGTTAATAATTCAATGATATTGTGATACCTAAGTTAATTCAATGATCAAATTAAGTGTGTTGGGCTAACCCAACTGTATCATTCTATAAAATTATTTTCTCTTACCAATAGTCACATCTCCTTTAATTTCGCTTTCCACACAAACAACAGCTCCAGGCGCAATCTTCACACTAGAAAAGACATATACAAATAGCAGTGATTTGGCATTTTTCTCATGCATTTGCTCATCACTGTCAGATAGTCCCAGATCCTTGGAAATGCATTTTAAAAAGCTCTCTACCTATCTGACTGTACCTGGGAGGGCGGGGGGAAAGTATACAAAGCAAAAGTGATTAGAAGACTCAATCATGAGTCATAGTAGTGTTCAGTAAAAGTTTAAAAGACCCCAAATGGAGAAATTCTGTAACTTGAGATTTCATATCACAGCTATTAACCAATAACTGCCTGCAATGACAGTTTAAGTTTAATTAGACGGTTTGAGGGCAGAGAGCTGTTTTGTCAGTAATAAAACATTATGTCACTTTTGAGAAACCATAATACTGCCTTAACTGTAGTTCTAAACTAAACTTCCAAACACTGGACCAGAGATTTAAGAAGACATGGAAATACATTGTTATGGACAAAACAGCTCCTAGTCTCACACTATCAGTGTTAACAATTGCAAAATCAATGGGAAGCTTTAGCTCACCTCCACCGGTAATGTTAACACTCAAGCCTAATAGTTTTTTAAAGAATTTCTAAGCTGATGAATGCAATGCACTTAAAATTCTTAGGAAAAATGTGAAATAATATTAAGTAGTAGGAAAACAACAACACATTTTCACAGTCAAGTATTTTGGATTCTCATTCATTATTTTCCACGATTTAGGAATATCCATAAGGTGGTTTGGCTTCTTCTAATATGAAGGACCTCAGTGAAATGTAAATAATAACAATAACAACAACAATAATAAACTAAATCAATGCAAGTCCTCATTCAAGATATTCCGCAAACTGTGGAAATCTTCCAGAAATCATCAATGCTCCTGTACACAGTGACATCCGAAACTGAAAAATAAAACCACGGGATGAACAGCTGGATTTCACCCTTTGGTGTAGGCAAGGGATCGGGAGTAGCAATGGCCCGCTTTCGTTCCTCGAACCGGCTCTCTCCGATTGGGCTGAATTGTTGGCGGGCTTGTTGAAAACGGACATTGACCGGCAGATCCGATCTCCTCTTTCCCTTTGAGAGGCTACCCTTATGGCAGCAGCTTGGTAGCAGCTGCTTAGTAGCAACAACGATCCATTGCAAGGAAACGGGCGTCCTTTTTTGTATCCTCACAGACAACGTAGCCTTGAAAAAAACGGACTCAAGGAGCGTCTAAAGAAAAATCACTCCAATGGGGGTTTTGGGGCGGGGGAAGGATCCAGAGATTAATTGCGCCCAGAGCCTTGGCCGCCCAGCCCCCTTACCTCTTCTGCGTCTTCTCCGCCATCTTTCCTTTCACCCATCCATCACTCGACCTGCGACGAGGCTCCCTTGCAGAGGTGGCGGAGTTAGCGGATCGAGGCAGCGCGGCTGGCAATCAACTCGTCAGCCTTGCAACTCGGTCGCCCGAGCAGCAGGAGGCGCTGGAGGCGCGTGCTCGCTTTGCAAGCCGCGGAAGGAGCGGGGGATGAAGAGCAGTGAGAAGGCCCCAACGCATCATAGCGATAGCCGTAGCACTTCGACTTAAATACCGCTCCACAGTGATCTCTAGTCTAAGAGATTGTGTTTTATATGTGTGTGTGTGTATGTATATATGTTTAAATGTATAATTATGTAATACTATTTATTGTTATTTTATTTATTGTATATGTGTTTATACAATAACTTTACTAAATAAATACAGAAATTATTGCTTACTATAATAATGCATACTGTATTTAATAAACTATTAAAATAAAGCAATACTACTGGTATTTACAGTAACCATAAGCGTCTGTTCCAAACTGGATAAAATTATTTTTTTACAGTGTTTATCACCCTGCAATACAAATAATTCCATTTTGACTGCTTTGTGGAAAGATAGCAATTTACTACTAGGTTGGGTTTAGTACTGAGTTTAAATTGTGGGCGGTAGTCTGTTCCTGGGTGGGAGGCACCAGAAAGACCCTTCGTTGGTTATCTTTCTTAGACCGGGTATCTTCTTACTTTCTCAACCAAGGCTGAATGGGTTGTTTCTTTATATCTCAGGGTAAAAAAAAACTTCATTGTAAAGCTGGACCCCCTGTTTCACGTTTGTTGGAAAAATAAGAGAGGTTGCTTTGTTCTTCTAGTTAGGTTTCTGAAAAATAAGATATTAATATGTGTCCCATTCTGTCTCTACTCACTGCCCCTCATAAAAAACACTGCATTTTATTTCAAGATGGTTAGAGGAAAGATCTCACCTTGAACAAGCTAGGATAGTGGTAGCTAACCTTTTTGGGCTCCCATGGCGAAAATTGCGCTCGTGCTCGCCTGTGTGCGCTTGCATGTCAGCACCCAGAAGGCAATGTGTGCACCCCCCACGTCCCTTGTGCATGCACATGCGACCCCTGTGCACGCTGCACATCTCTGCGCGATCCCCCCTGCGCATCACGTGTTTGCGCATGCTTGCACGTCTTCCATGCATCACCCTGCCCCCCGTGCATGCGCACCAGATAGTCAACAATCAGCTGTCGGGCGGGCGGCATGCACACGTGCAGTAGACCTGCTCTGGGCGAGGGCTCTCGTGCCAGCAGTAATGGCTCTGCATGCCACTTCTGGCTTGCGTACCATAGGTTCGCCATTATGGAGCTAGGAGAAGCCCTGGTGTTGCAAACATCAGAGAAAATGTCTTTTGCATATGCCACATTGGCATTTAGCTTTAGTAAATATGTCAGTGGACAGTTTGTTATGTGGTTGGTTGTCTCTCTTTTTATTTGCATTTAATCTAAGACCACTTCAGTAAAAATACATAAAATAATGTAATGAAAAATAATTCCAATTTAAGACCAACTTGAAAAGTTGTTTAAAAATAAATACAGCTTTCAAGTCCCAATGAACAGGATAACTATATAGTATTATGTATATTTCTTCTCTTTCTTTCAGTCATATCTGATTCTCAAGAGACTGCCTGAGCAAACATTGCCTCCTTCCTATGGCTGAGAAAAAGTGATTGGCCCAAGGGTAACTTTGCTGGCTTTGTGGACTATAACTCACAGTGTCCCAGTTTGTAAGCTCATGTCTTAATCACTACATCAAATTAGCTGTCATTATGTATATAACTGTCTCTTATTAGTCCAACAACTAAAATCTTAGTGATTCTCATTATCATCACAACTGCCTTGTCTCCCCCCATTGACGATACTGCTTAACTGACATGCTTATGATGGGAAAAATAGCAACACACACATGTGTTTCTCTCATTCTTCTTAAACATGTCATATATAATGGGAAAGTTAAAACAGTTCAGTATTGAGGCTCTCATCTGCTTCCAGTGATTCTTGTAAACAGTGTCCAGAAAGAGCCCCACAGATCAGGCAAGCACAATCTGTCAATTCAAACTTCATGACATGAAAGCAAAATGAAAATGCTGTTTTGGCAAGCAAATCACATTTCCTTTTTTTTCTTCTTAATACAGAAGTATTCAGGAAATCTAGGGCAGAGACTTAGATTTCTTAAGCAGATTGAATTGGCCGCTGTCTTACGACTCCTACTATTAGCTCATCCCATATAGGAAAAGTTCATTGCTGTATGATGAGCATTTGACTTAAGTGAGATCAAGGCTGGAAGATCACCAATAAAGCAGCATTTGAAAAGTATAGTCTCTGTGAAATGGGGAAGCCTCCCCAAAAAACATTTTTAGCTATATTCTAGTAGTTTATCTAGTGGTTTCTTCATGGCTTGTGATAAAAGGGTCATACCTCAGCTATCCATATCTACTTTTGGCTCTATTGTATAATCTATTCAGTCAGCCAACACCAGTTAGTTCATAAATGGGCATTCTTTTTCCAGATGGCTTGGCAATTAATGTGTCCTCTTTGGCTCCATTATGAAAAATGTTATTTTCAAAAAGTTATTTTCAAATATATAGAGAGATAGCACCTTTATGTTAGGGCAAACTAGCCATCTCTAGGTGACAAAGTGATTATTGCATTTTAAAGAACACTATCAAGCCGCATATTAAATAAAAAGACAGGATAAAGGAAGGTTTCTTTGTTTCTGTTGTATGCCGTCTACCCAACTCCTTAAGTGACTATAGGCATTTGTATTAGTTTTTTTGTTATAATTTTGTTTGGGTGTTTGTTTCTTTGTGTATGACAGAAGTACACAACTGCCTCTTTTGATGCATTTCAGTTTGCATACACAGGAGCAAAACAGACATGACAATAGTCATGGCATTAACTAGGTCACTTGAAATTAACAACAGTAATAGCAGATGAGTTTGGAGATACATTAAAATCAAGACATTTCTATTACAGGCATCATTTTATTATAATTCAGACCAGAATACATTTTTTATTTTTATTTTTTAAATCCCATGATTCCAAGCAGCACATTTCATATGTCTAATTTATTTTCATTTTTGCTTCAAGCAGGAAGTCACTCTGGCCTCTTTAGATGTTTTCTCAGATAGCTATAATAAATGGCAGGAGACAGCATATTTAAAACAGGGCTGCTTCTAAATTACTATAAAGTAAATCTTCTGTCATAGTACTGCACCTCCATTCCGTTTTGGGCTTTGTATCAGGTTTTTCACCCTCATAGCGAAGACTCAGAAAGTTACCTCACAGGGTTTGGATATCCATGTCACAAAAAGGCAAAAATGAAAGGTCCAAAAGAAGGGTTTCCTTGGATGATCTTATTCCAGACATTACCATATTGTACTTACCCTTCTTATCCTGCCTGGAGAACCTCTCTGTTCTTTCAGTTGGTTTCAGACATGAATAAACTTGTTCCTCTAGCTGAATTGTTATTCTCATTAGACACCCAATGAGTCTCTCTTCCTTGCAGCTCATTTGGAGCTGTGTTGGTCCTATCCAGGATGTTGATACTTATGGATAGAGACATTTGGACTCTAGAAACAGCTTACAATTGCTATTGTTACTTAGACATGGAACAAAAGTTGGACTCGGTGGCTTAGAAAACAGACCGCAGTTCATTGGAATAATTAATATCTTCTGCTGAACTTCTTTGACTTCTTAACCTGGTGCTGTGGCCTTCACTCTGTCCAGGTCTTTGGGTTTCTATGTTGGGCCTTATGGTTGAAGCTGATTATATTTTCAACACTTTTTGGTTAACTTGCAAATCTCCAATTATAGAGATGTTTGAGCTAACCGTGGCATGTGTTATATGATTGATATTGAAATAAAGAATAGCCCAATGCTTTGTTGACTGTCTTCCTCCTGTACATTTTCTTTCTCTCAGTGTATGTCTTTTTGTTTTTACTATTAGTAAAAGAAGACGAAGCATTGATCTTACTTACATATAATCCCTACAGTTAGAAACACCACCTTATGTTTTTTCCATTATTCCAAAGCAGAGGAGAAGATATAATTGTCCTTATATAGACATGAAAAATTCTGTTAAAAGTCTAGTTTTAAATGAAATCTAAATGTAATTTAGTTATTCGTTTTCCTCCTACTTTCATGCAGACGGCATACGTCTTCTTTTCTTTTTTTTAAATAAAAGCTGCTGGTGCTTATATATTTATGAGTTTATGAGCTGATTTGGACATTGCTAAGTAGCCCAACTGGATTTCTCCCCAAGGCAGAAGTTACAGGAAACAGATGCTTCCTGCCTCCCATTGGCTTAGCAGGGAAGCACCCAAAACTTTTTTTTCCAAGAGAAGGGAAGAAATTGGCAGTCAGGATACTCTTTTGAGGAAGAGATTTTTAATATTTTGTTTAACACTTGAATTGTAGGTATACATTTAGATTAGTAATATCATTCTGTTTTCCCCATTTTTAAATTATTACTAATTATGTATTTTTTTTAAAAAAAAATTGTTAAATAGTTTAGGGGCCTTGATTTTTTTTGGTAATTAATTGGGGTTTTAAAAATATGGTTTTGTATTTTAAAAACTTGTAATAAAATAAAGTGAAAGTTAATTTAAAAAAAGAATATGCTCCTATATTTTTGTTATGATGTTTATTAAGGGAATCTTTCAAAAATTGTTTTTGTTTTGTCCTTTGTGTCAATATTGGTTCCTGGTGATCACCTGGATGAATTCCTGAAGTTTTCCCACCAAGATTTCAGAAGTAGTTTGCCACTGCTTCCTTCCTAGGGCTGAGAAAGTCACCCACCTGGCTTTGTGCTTAAGGCAGGACTAGAACTCACAGTCTTCCAGCTTCTAGTCTAGTCCAGGGGTGGGCAAACTACGGCCCGCGGGCCACATCCGGCCCGTTGGTCTGTCCAATCCGGCCCGCCCCTGAAAAAAAATCGCTGGCCGTGGCGTATTGCCCTGCACCATGTGGCCCCCAAAGCTGCAAAACAGTGCAGAGCGCTCTCGGGGTAGGAAAGAAAAGAAGAACTTTGCAAAGGCCTCGGCTGGGAGTTCGAAATCACCTTCGAGTGCGACCTCTCCAAAGGTGAGTCCCCGCCGATCCCCCTTTTTTCCGGGCTTCCAGGCTTAAACTTTGCAAAGGCAAAGTTTGCAGGCGGGAGCGTCTTCCGGCCGAGGAGTGGGAGGGTTCCGCCCAGCGGGCGGGCGGGCTGCTGGAGCGGGCTGCTTGGAGCCACCTAAAGCTAGGACGCTGCTGGTGGAGCCTTGCCCTGCCTTGGTGCCCGTTCCCGGCTCGGCGGTCCTGCTCGGGCGGCACTTTAAAAGCCTGCTCCCAGCACCCGAGCAACTTCCCAGCAACTTGCGGCTTCCTTTTTCCTCGGGGCGCCGCGCCTGGCCCCGAGCCGCGGCGGAGGGGAAACCCAGAGCACCGCCGGGTCGCCTCCTCCAAGCAGCCTGCCCGCCCGCTGGAACCCTTCCCGCTCCTCGGCGGGAAGACGCTCCCGACTGCAATCTTTGCCTGTGCAAAGTTTAAGCCTGGAAGCCCGGAAACCCGAGCAACTTCCCAGCAACTTTTGGCTTCCTTTTAACTCGCGGGTGCTCACGCCTGGCCCTGAGCCGCACGGCGGAGGGGAAGCCCAGCCAGTGGGCGGGCTGCTTGGAGGAGGCGACCCAGTGGTGCTCCGGCAGCAGCAACAGGCAGTTCCGCCCGGGCTCCGCTCAGGTGTCCAGCTGGGGCTGTCAGGAGTTGCTACCGCCGGCGCAGCTCCGCGCGGCTCCAGTCCCGCGTTGCCTTGGGAAGGAAAAGGCAAAACTAGGAGCCGCTGAGCCTGAGCCTCCGGTGCCGCTGCTGCCGTTGCAAAGCACCGCCGCGGCTCTTCCTTTTTGCCTTTCCCTTCCCAAGGCAATGCGGGACTGGAGCCGCACGGAGCCGCGCCGGCGGTAGCAACTCCTGACTCAGGGGCCTCCGAGGGGAGGGGAAGGAGGAGAAGAGGGGGAGAAAGGGTGGGGGGCGATTCCCAAAAATCTTGTGCTGACCCGGCCCGTCTGTCAAATTTTAAAAGTCCATGCGGCCCCCGAGCCAAAAAGTTTGCCCACCCCTGCCTTAACAACTACAGGTATATTAATGTGGCTGTCTTCAAAATTTGGAAGGGGGCAAAGAGTCAGTTTCTATAGAACTCATGAATATTATAGCCTTATTACTGTTATTATTATGAAATCTGCCGAATTGCCTGAGGATCAGTTCAACTGTTTTGTAAGCTTATTACTTGCTATGATTAAAAGCAGACCTTCTCTTTTTTGGATAGAATTAGAGGACATTTTAAAGAAAGCAAACATATTTCACTCAAATTACGGAGATTGATGAGCTTGCCATTATTGTTAGATAGATAGCCATTTATTCATTTCCATCATGGCTAGAGAAGGATGATTATACTTTCCTATAAAAACTTTATGCCTGTCTGTATAGTTTTCCAAAGAATCACATTGCTGAAAATATAGTAACTTGACTGCAAAGCTATGAATTGTCACTAGTCAGCAGCAAAGAATTAAGAGTTTTCTATATCTTGTTTTTGCCATTGATTTGTTGTGGGTTTTTTTTGCAGCTCAGATATGCTACTTCTAGAAATTGCTCACACTATTTATCATGGTCCTGATTCAGTACAAATTACTTCAGAGTGATTTTGTTTCTCCATATGGTGTCTCAGAATTGGTTTGAACTGTAAGGTGTGTGTGTTTTACATTTGTGTATAGGCTATAGCTGTGATGAAATGATGGGTTGTTGCTATAATGAAAATTATCTATTTATTTCATTGGATTTATATAGTCTCCCCACACCTCACTTACATGACTCTGGGTGGCTCACAAGTTAAAACAACAAAGACAAACTTGTTTAAATGAATCAAAACTATTAACTGACTTAAGAGGTTGAGTGAGAGAAAGATAAAGTTGCTAAGAAAAGAACCATTAAAACCATTAAAATAGGTATTCTAATTAAACAAAACAACAAGCAAACCTGCAAGTTTAATATTTTGGTCATCGATTTTATTCCATATTTATTTATTTTCACGAGCGCCACTCTCAAACATAGAAGAAATTATGCTATTTCTTAGCAAACAAAGCAGATTTTTCTAGACTAAACAGAAGATAGATATTGAAGTTTGGATTAGTGTGCCCTTCACATTTCTTCCCTCCCTGGAAGTAATGTGCCAATTCATTGCTAGCTCCAATGTTTCTCTAGGGATGGTATTTCCCCTAAAGGAGCAGGTAGGTCTATAAATTAAATGACCTTCTGGACTCATAGATTCCAATCTCCAAACTCTGCAGATAATCCAGAAGGATAGTACATGTGGTGGTATAAAAGCCATATCAAGAGGCCCGCTGGAATCAAAAGAGGGATGTGTGTTACCCCCAAAGCTTCCTCATTCTAAGCAGTTCATCCAAAAGGAATTAACAAACATGTCAGAAGGACAATATCTCTCCCTTCATTGTCATTCCCCAGCTGCTATCATGTTTGAATATGAATATTTAGTGTCATACTAAATTAGTGTCATACATTTTAAAAACTTATGATTAGCAGCATTATGCAGGAGAGAATTGGCTTTATCCCCAATGTTCTATAGCACACTGTACTTAAAAACAGTCAAACAGAAAATTTCACTTTATTTTAGAAATCACAAGGTGGCAGTACAGTCCAAGGTTATAGTTTATTCTAAAGTATTTTGTTTCTGCAGGGATTCTTCCTGCATGCACTATTCACTGCTGATTAAGGTTGGATCATAAGCAAGTTTTCTTGTATCCCTACAGCAATTGAAACATCATGATTTTACAATCTGACTTTAGCTTTTTTTTTTTTTTTTTGCTTATAGATCTGCAAAGTTTGTAAATGCAATGATTGGTTGCAAAGGTATTTTTTTCATCACCGTTGCAAGTGTGAAAGGTTGCTAAACAAGTCAGTCACAAAAAAGGAGGACTACTATATTGTTAGCTACCCAGAGTTATGAATTTGAGATAGGTGGCCATATAAATGAAATAACAAAGGTGGGTGGGTGGCTTCTTACATTATGATATTTTATTGCTGCTAGTCACCTGTGTGAGTTGAGCAGCCATATATATTAGATGATAAATAGGTAGGTAGGTAGGTAGATAGATAGATAGATAGATAGAGTCCACAAACTATTGATCAAAATGCCCAAGAAGAGGCAATTTATCTGTCCTATATCACCATAACAGAATATGTAACATGAAGCAAGCAGCTCGGAAGTGCTGCAAATAACAACATTGTGACACAACTACCTGGCATGAGTTTGGTTCAAACAAGCACCAGTATCAAGGAAGGGTATTTTTGTATTCCAACTCCATCTATCTCTGTTCTCTTTTGCCTTCAGAAGGCCATGGGTCATCTTGTTATGCAAGTGTTTGATCTTTGCCCGAGTATCTAAGCAAACACAATACTTGCTTGTTGGATCTCATTCAAATATTTTCTTCAGGAACAATATTCTCTTCTCCTTATGACCCCAAGTCCTACACTGCCGAGAGAATTCCTAAGAAAATATTTTTGCACATCAGTTCTCACCATCTGTTGCTTGAAGCACAACATCGACCTCTTTCAGTGAGATAGTTTTATTGTGGTTTCTGGCACAACAATCCTGCAGATCTTGATTTCAGAGTATAGAACAAATGTTAGAAGTTTAAGGATTAAAATTCATAGGACAAGAATGTAAAGAAGGGACATTCAAGGAAAGGGGAGATGTAGTTCCAAAGTACATGCCTTGGTTATTTTAAGTAAATTAAATATTTCAAGTATTCATTCATTTAATAGTACCAATAATTTTAACTGTAAGCCACCCAGCGTTTTTGGGAGCTGACTTTCCCTCTTTGTTGTAGATATGCATAGGATGTTTAAATTTTTTACAGTTGGCTGGGTTTATAGTTTTGTGAGGCTGAATTTTACTCCTGTTAAAAGTGTGAAAGCTATCTAGAATTGTGGGGTTGAGTGAAATATTAATGTGTTAAAATAAATAAGAGAGATGTAGCCAGGAGATTTAAACATGTGTATTCCTCATTCTAAGATCTGATGGTGTGTACTGTAGACAGTTAAGAGGAGTTGTGGCATCTTGGTGGATATCAGTTTCTGAGCATTGTCAGCAGTAGCTAATGGGAGAAAAAGAGGTTATAACAGACTCTGTTCAAAAATAAAATCCAAAGGAATGGTTTTGCAAAAGTTAGGGGAAATAATACCTCCATAACTCTCTGGCCAATAGCGACAACCGCTGACCAGGAGCTGCGTAAAGTCAGATCTGAGACAGTCTTTCCTTGATTGGCTTTTCATATCCACCCAGACAGACCTCCTTAAAAATAAATGCACCACTATCCCGGTGCTTCTCTTGTGTCTTTAATAGCATCTGGATGTGAAGACTTTTTTTCCTTCTTCTCTCCTTGTTTCCCAGTATCAAGAGAAACTAATAAAGGATAAAAGGTAGACAATACAGTTAGTCCTTGACTTACAACCATCTGTTTACAACTGTTTCAAGTTACAACAGCACTGAAAAAAGTGACTTACAGCTGTTCCTCACACTTATCCAGTGGTTGCGGCAACTCTGTGGTAACGTGATCTAAATTCAGATACTTGGCAACTGGCGTGTATTTACAATGGTTCAGGGGTGGGATTCAAATTTTGTAACAACCGGTTCTGTGGGCGTGGCTAGGTGGGCATGGCCATGTGGGCGTGGCCATGTGACTGGGTAGGCGTGGCTTCTTCTTCTCCTTCTCCTTCTTCTTTTTGCAGCACACCCCCTCCATTTTTGGGGCCTTCTGGGCCTCAGGGAAGCCTCCTGGGTGAAGCAGTAAGTAAGCAAGGGGAATCCTGGCACAGCTGATCATAGGAACAGCTGATCATCGGGAGGGAAAAAAAGAAAAGAAATACCTTAAAGAGTGACTGGGCAGGTAAGAACGCAGTCAGCAATGTCGGGCATGCGCACAATGTTGCGCATGCGCGATAAGGATTGATTGGGCGGGGTGGGCGGAGAGGGGCGGGGCCAGCCAGGGGCATGATTTGCCAGTTCTCTGAACTGCATAGAATCGTAACTGGTTCTATAGAACCGGTCTGAACCGGTATAATCCCACTCTTGCAATGGTTGCGGCATCCTGGGGTCATGTGATTGCCACTTGCAAACCTTCAGGCCAGTTTCTGACCAGAAAAGTCAGTAGAGGAAACCAGATTCATTTAACAACTACAATGATTCATTAACAACCATGGCAAAAAAGATTGTTAAATCAGGTGCAACATACTTAACAAACACTTGGCTTAGCAACAGAAAAAACAGAGAGAACAGAACTTAGCAACAGAAAAACAAGAGAGCCAATATGCTCTAGTAGTTAACGTGACAGGCTAGAATGTGGGAAATCATGAGTTCTAGTCCCACCTTAGCCATGAAAGCCAGCAGGGTCTTTGGGCCAGTCACCCTCTCTCAACCCAACTCATCTCACAGGGCTGTTGTTGAGGAGAAAATAGGAGGAGGAAGGTGGGTTGGGTATGTTTGCCACCTTGAGTTATTTGTAAAAATAATAAATACAAATACATAAAATTAAAATAAATAACAATTATCCCATTTGTGGTCATTAATTGAGGATTACCTGTAAATACTTTGCAGATATAAAAATATCCATTGTCTTGAAAACAAAGTGTCAGATGAAAAAGCTCTTTGGTTTAGGTATGGATTTCACCCTGTATCATCACAACCAATGTGTTGTTTCTATCCCTTCCAATATCACTTCTGCACCATTTAAAGACGATGAACAGGACAAGAAAGAAAATTATTATTTTGGGTTTTGTCATTGACAGGATAACTTATTCCGATTCTCAGTGTTATCCTTGTTAAACTTTTTTTCATTTAGAATAAATATAGAAAAGAGGGAATGTGTTATAATGACAGTATTCGTTTTAAACGTGTACGGGGTCAACAAAAAATACCCTCAAGGCCCTGTCTGGTGCCACTTGGTCTCTCTAATTTTGGCCCCAGAGAGAAAACGTATGGAATAAGAGTTCTAATAAGTCTCTTTTATAACCTTTACAACATGGCTTTTCTTTTCAATCCCTTCCAATATTGAGTTATGTGAGATCAGTAAAGGAAAATGGGAAGAAATCCAAACCAATCATAGTATGACTAAGAAACCAGACGCTGCTGTTCTTTACATTACAAAGCTGGTGATATAAACCTTACATTGTTCCTCACTGCCCTCTGTAAACAATACGGCTACTGGGGTTTCAACGCTTCCTCAACGCTTTCTCAGTGCAGATATTGTAGAGATGTTATGTATCAGATCATAGGCATTCACTCTAGATAGAAACTCAGCAAGCTTGTACTATTTACATAGCTCAAAGGCTATGTGCGCCATTATACATTGCGTAATAAATATCTGCATTTTCTATTACAGAGAATAGTCTCAATAATTGCAAAATCTCTCTTATGAATTCCACTTTCTGTGCATAATGCAACAAGAAACCTGCCAGAACTGTTAAACTTTCCAGAGGGTGTTTCACTCATCCTATACACCAGGGGAGAGCAAAATTTGGTGGCTAGAGGCTCTATGTATCACTGGCTGGTGGCAGTAAGTTGTGTTCCATGACATGAAATGGATGGACCTACATTATGAACGTGAACACAAAAATTGGTGATTTATAGAGACAGTTTATTATCCTGTGATTCTGGAGAATACATCACAATTTACATGGGAAACTGTGCCATGCATCATTTAAGCATTTGTAGTGAGAAGTTGATGAGAAGGCCATAGGGGTTTTGAAACATGGGCTTGAGCAGCTATATGCAGCACTAGGCTTTGGATGGTCCCTCTCTACCTTATACTTTGAAACTTATAGGATCTCGATTCAAGAAATAGAAATAGATAATCTATATATAAACCCAAAATTGCTAAGCCAGCCCAACATAATCACATGTGGTTTCAAATGAGGCATAAATGAAGGAGTTGGTTCAAAGGAAGTTGGGGAATCAGACAGATTAGGTTTCTTCTGCCCTTGCAATGATTACTGGGTTCAGAATCACAGTAAAAGAAACTCAGTCAGATGGGGAAATGTTGCCATGCCAAGAGATTATTTGCATATTCGAGAAAAAACACAGGAAGAGAATCTTGTTTAACAAGAAGAGAAAAATCCCAAAGAAATACACATGGAGTAATAAAGAATATAAAACCAGACTTGTGGGGAAGGTCCTGTGTTGCCAGAACGTTCTTCTGCCTGCAGATATTGGGATAAGACCATTTTGCAACAATTCCACTCATGCCTAAACAGGAGTTAATAATGATGTCAGGAGATTGTCCCCCTAGGAATTCCATTATAGCAGGGGTCCCCAAACTTGGCAACTTTAAAACTTTGGGACTTCAACTCCCACAATTCTCCAGCAAGCAAACCTGGCTGGAGAATTATAGGAATTGAAGTCCACAAGTCTTAAAGTTGCCAAGTTTGGAGACCTCTGCATTATAGTGTCACCTTGCACTGGGATCATTGAATTTCAGTGTACACGGGCTGCTTTTGAACAAGAGCCTGAAATATTGCTGAATATGGGTCTGAAGCTTACCCTAAAGAAATATGCCTATTGTTCAACTTTCCATTTTTCTCTCCTCTGAAAGATCCCATCAATCCCCTGCCCTGTCTTCTCTAAGCCAGTTTTTCTCAACCCTTAGCAACTTTAAAACGTATATGGACTTCAACTCCCAGAGTTCCCACAGCTAGCGTCAAATTGAGCAATACTGCACTAAGCACATCACAACCCAAACAACCAAGATGGAATTGTAAGCTAGACTGAAAGGACTGGTTTCAGTGGTTTAGTAAGATGCAATTTCAAGGCAACGTTGTTGGGACCTGGTTGCACAGTTCTCTGTAATTTTTTCTTTCTTTAACCCACAAGAATAAAACAAAATGCCGATGTTCTTTTAACTTAAATCTATTTCATATGAAAATAACAACAAAAATCTTACAAGAACGAACTCCTTCAAATTGGGGGAAAAAAACACTTAAAAGGGACTTTCAAGAGTTTCTTAGAGGTGGAATCTAGATAACACTGTTTACATTTTTATAACATTCAAAATGACTGCATAAAATGCATTATCTTTTTTTAAAAAACAAAAATTGGTCAGTTAATGTTAAACAAAGGAAAAAATGTGATGTGTGCACCCACTTTCAATCGAGCCAACTAAGTGCACTCTTATGCAGATTCTGCCAGAACCAATGCCAGCTTTGAAAAACGCTACAGAGATCAGAGAAGATGAAGAAGTTTCAGAGACTTAAAAAGAGAGGAGGGGTCTGCAGAGGCCAGATACTGGCAACAAAGCCAGTCCTCCAGCTGAACATTGTGCTCTGCATCCACTGCCCTCTCGGCAAACTTCATCATTAACAAAGCCCGTTTCATGTCAATCCAGTTCTGAAGAGCTCCATGAAGGGCCTCCTTGTGCTTTAGGGGCTGATCCGCTATGTCTTTCCTAGGACCCCAAAGCAGACACTGAAGAATCCGCCTCGCTTCTGTGATGGAGATCCGTCGGATTGGGTCTGCTTCCAGGAGCAAATGTGCAAGTTTCTGGAGCCCGCTGGAATAAATGGAAAGATTGGGAAGGGCAGGGAGATCACCCTGGTTGTATCCTTGTTCTCTGAGACGGGTCTGAACTTCAAATGGGTTAGGCTGGTGCAGGAGCTCATAGATGAGGATTCCGGTTTGGAATTCATCAAACTTTTTGAACTGGGAGGCCGATACAATCTCTGGAGCTAACCGGGCCTGGTTCTTCTTTGCTTTGGATTCATCGGTGCCTGGCTTTTGCATGGCTTTTAAAAAATTGGTGATGAGGAGCCTTGGCAGATGCTTGTCATTTTTGGTCCTGCTGCAGCCTATGAAAGGTTTGCAGCGCACCAGCAGCAAGTTCTCCAGGCAGAGATCTCTGTGAATGACATTGTGCTCCTTAAGATGCTCCAACCCATTGCAAAGCTGTAGCAGCAGGAAACACACTCTCCTCTCATACTGGTCTGGCTCATCTTTATGGAAAGTTTCAGCAACTCCCACAAAGTCCGCAGCAGTCTGGTGTGGCACTTCGCGGGTAATGACAACCACACACTCTTGCTCCGTGGCAGCGTGGGAAGGACACTGGCTATCCATGGAAGCATTTTTCACCATGCTGGAGGGCACAGTGGCTACAAAATGCCCACAGTCCTGCTGGATATTGAAGTGAATGGGAACAGAAGGGCTAATGCAGGATGCTGCAGCTTTAACGTCTTGGTAGGTACATATCTATGAGGAAAAAGTACAAGCAAATATTTAAAATGTCGCTAACATCTGGAAACTGATTAGGAAACAAAGAAGTAGATACAGAGGCCAAGATATTCCCTAAAGCAATTAGCAAGCAAATAGATATCCAAACAGCTGAGTCATGAAAGAGGTATCTAGAACCAATTTTGAACCAAAAAGCAATTTCAGATATTTTAGCTGTGGTTCCCAGATAGCCTTTAGCTTTTGTATCATGGTTACCTGGGTCTGATATAAATTGAATTCCAAATACCTGTACAGCATGAGGTGCCGATCACTGCTAAATATGATGACAGGGAGTTACGATTGAGCAGAAGGTGAGGAAGGATCAGAACTGGAGGAATCCTCCTAGTTTTCATATTACTTGACCTTTACTGAGTAGTTTAGATGGTACTGGCTTACTCTCTTAGGTTTTTCTCATCCCCATTTCCTTTCTGTAAATCTAATCTAAATGGAGACAACCTGTCTCTAGACTACTCCTCCGCCCCTTATGATACTATGTAAAGCAGGGGTCTCCAAAAACCGGGTCCATGGACCAGCACTGGGCCGCAGCATGCCAGAAACTGGGTTGCACAAAAAAGCAAACCCCCATCCGCACCCAAAACCACACCCCCTCCGATCCGCGGAAAAATCTCTCTCCATAGAACCAGCTCCTGGTGCCCAAAAAGTTGGGGGCTGCTGCTGTAAAGAACAGTTTTCTGACATGATGATGGCATCCAGCTAAAAACTGGGAGACTTTGAGTTCTAGTCCTGCCTTGGGCTCAAAGCCACCTCGTGACCTTGGGCCAATCACATTCTCTCGTCACTAGGAAGCAGGCAGTGATAGACCACTTCTGAAAAACCTTGCCAAGAAAACTGCAGGAACTTGTTTAGTCAGGTTCCAAGAATCTGACACAATTGAATAGGGAAAAAAAAATGTAATACACATTGACACTCTTATATTGTTGTTATTACTACTACAACAATTGATATTCCTTAAATTATTACCGTGTTAATTACTCCATTTCTATTGGACTCACATGAGCAAAAAGATGATTTTCACTGCTGTTGCTTTTTAATCATTTTCTTCAAATATAAATTGATTTATTGTTTTGATTCAAGTAGACACACACACTTCAGGATCTAAAACTTTTAAGAGCTTCCACAAAAAATGAAGTTTAATTATGAATAATCTATTATACTACTTACACTACAAGATTTCCCAACAGTGTTTTAAAAAGGAGGGTTCTTTTATATCTCTTCCTGGATTACAATTTACCCAAAGAACCATCTCATTATTAACTTGGATTAAAAAAAATACAGATATGTGGACCTCCTTGTATTGTGTGCCAAAAGCCCCATATTATGCAAGGCTATCCCATCCACCTCTTGCAAATGGCAGAAAGAAAGAAAAAAGAGGAGTTTGGATACTATGTGAAATGCTCCAGATTTTCGATATGCAACATAATGACTAATTTAAATAAATCAAAATGATCTGTTATTTCATAACCAGATCCACATTTTAGCTCAAAATTTCAAGCAGGCCTGAAACTGCTGTTAAAATTGAGGGTGACTTCAAGCACTGGTGATACTGTAGCTTTCCTCTTTTATGAATTGTGCCTTCTTTTTTGCAACATAAGGCACATGGGAAAATTATTTAGCTCAGTGACTAAGTCCTGAAATATATCAATCAATCAAATATTTAAGCGGTGAAAAATGAAAGGATTGTCCCAAACTGCTTAACTAAATTTTCCCACACAGCAGTCTCACTTAGTTCTTAGTTTTCCTGGCTCGGCCTTATGATGCAACAATGTTGGCCTGAGACAATAAAGACACATTCTGTAACATAGGCATACACGCATGTGGTCTGCAATGAACACACAAAAAAGGCTTATTTCCTTTCCTAGCAATCGCACACTCTATTTTAAACACCCATTGTGCATACATGCCGTGTGATTGCTTGACTGACAGGAGAGCAAGCCCTTTCCTTTTGTGAAACTGGCATCCATGCAGACAACAGTTCGTGCACAGCATTGAAAATTAAGGCCACAATCCACAAAAGGCAAACTCAAGATCAGCGGAACTAAAGTAATGCAGATTCTTGACTTCTTTATAACGTGACTAAAACCATCTCCCGCCTCTTTGGATTGAAAAGATGTAGCCGTATCTTGAAGTAAGATCAGGAAGCGACAATCAAAATTATGTGAGTGAAATAATTTGAAAAAAAAATTTTTTTTTCTCCTTTCGGAAAGTTCAAGCACGATGGTATTTTTTTTCTTAAGGATGTGCAATTGTGCCAGGGCACCCTTTAAAAACTTACATAACTAAAAGCCAGAACGAAGGTGGCAACTGTCAGGGAAGTCCCCCAGGCTTTCTGATGGGTTTGAGCACAGGAAGATTCTGGAAGATCTGCCCCTACATGGCCAAATGCCTTGGAATGGATGACTCATTTGCACCCATGGAGGGTTCTCATGAATCACAGGAATTCAAGGCCTCATGAAGTTCTTGGCACCACTTCGTGCTCAAATAATGTTAGAAGGGTCAAGACTCACTTCCTGATTGTTCTACTCTCCTGGCACTAAAAGGGTGCCAGGACAACAATCCCAGCCACACACCCTCCTGGCCTGACTCCAGACACTTCACTTTCCTGTTAAAAGAAGGAGAATGTTAGTGCCAAGCACATCAGCAGAGACCCAAAACCACTCTCCTTTTTGATGACAGTGTCTGAGAGTTTTGGGTTTTTTTTTTTCTTTCAAATTTCTATTTGTTCTGACTTGGCATTTTGGAGTGAATTATTCCCTGTATTTCTGTTTTTCTTGATGCTCACCTTTTAAATCTACATTGGTTTCTCAATGGGCTTAATCCTGCTACTGTAGCTGCTATTCACCCCTGAATTTTGCCATTGGAAAGGAATGGTCTAATCCAGGTAAAACCTCCGAAAAGATCTCAAACAGAAGTCCAAAGTATTTTGATCAGAATAGAAAAAGAAAAAAAAAGTTGATAGTATATTTGTTTGGCCCTATATTCCAGAAACCTGGAGATTTTTTCCCCCCAGGCCATTTATTTCAGGAATTTTGAATAAGATTAACTAATGTGAGCATTTAAATCGGACTAGTGAAAATCCTTTGACTAATTACACAGGCAAAGCCAAGCCAAGCCAAAGAAACCCGGTGATATTCTCAAGGTCTCGTGATCTGCCTATATTTCACCTCAAACAAAGCCACTCAACAATGACTTTAGGAGATACATTTAAGAGCTAGTGAAGTTCTCCAGACTAATGACAGATGTCTTTTCTTAGCAGCAAGAGACCAGCTAAAAGCCACTGCGACTGAGGAGAATGTCCACTTTGGTAATCATATGGAACTTATTTTTTTTTAATCATCCTGCAGACCTCAAGATAACAGAATAACAGAATTGGAAGAGACCTTGGAGGTCTTTCCATCCAATCCCCTGCTCAAGTAGGAGACCCTATATCATTCTGGACAAACGACTGTCCAATCTCTTTTTAAAAGCCTCCAGTGATGGAGCACCCACAACTTCTGAAGGCAAGCCGTTCCACTGGTTAATTGTTCTCACCGTTAGGAAATTTCTCCTTAGTTCTAGGTTTACCTGCTCTCTGGACCTTTGCATTGCTTCTGGAGAGTTGTCTCCTCCTCTAGTTATTTGAAGTGTCACAAAGACAAAAAAAGGACTTTGCAGGATGGGAGCCCTTGCTCCTTCTCGGCTCTGGCTTTAGCTGAATGAACTCTTGGCTTGATACATTTCCTGGAGGGTGGTATAAGGCATGAGAAATGTTTCTGACCCCTACATTACAAAATGATATTCTTCAACTACTTACTTTCACTGCATAAGTGCTAGAAGGATCCTTGGCACACGTTGCACAGAAATACACTGCATCTCCCGCGTTACAGCATGGTTTGTTGCACGTCAGTTTGAAGAAAGGCCAGTAGTTCTCACTAAAACGCAGTTCACTTTTTTGATCATGCATAAAATATTCTTCACATTTGGAGACCAGGCGGCGCAAAGATTCTGCATAGAGTCCTCCTAACTTGGTATACATGCCTTCTTTGCTATTGATATTGCCGAAGAGGTTATGGAGCTGAAGGCCAGAACCTGAGGAGGCCTGGGTGGATATACTGTGCTGCGAGGAAGAACGAGATGGAAGATTTCTATCCTGAAAGCCACAGAGGCTGCTGTTCTTAGCAGAACTTGGGAACGGAGTAGCGATGGACCCTATGAAGTTCTTTCCCAGAGACTCAGGGGAGGGAATTGTATGATGGTTGATTCCCAAGTTAGAGCAAAAGAGAGATTTTTCTTGGATACAGACATTACTTTCTGATTGACTGGAGTTCAACTTGAAGCTCGGGAAGACTGCTGCTTTGGACGGAGAGGATGAGCCCCAGTAAAATCCATCGGGTGATGAAAGAGCTCTGCTGACAGTTTTCTTTTGGGGCAGAGGGGGCGGCTCCACAGTTTTGCCCGGTGCCGTGTTTTTAGTCAAACATGGGGGGAAATGAACAGAAGGCAAGGCAGGTTTCTCAGTACGGATGGAGGAATGAAGACTCATTTTGCACAATTCTCCTAAAATGTACACAGACGAGTAAGATAATTATAAGCCAGAGAATCTTGGCAGCATAGATAAACACATTTTACAGCATGAGCCTAGTATCAAGTTCTAAAGATCTATCTAAAAATGAAAAATAAGAAGTAAAGAACAGAATCAGTTACTGATAATCTCTTTATTACCAAATATGGTATGGGAATAAATGATTTCCCATATATCAATATGGGCAACAAATGGCTGTGAAGCAACCACCACCACTGATCCCTGATGTAGCAAAGCTTTTCTGAGCACCCAACTGGATTATCAGAAGACAGCAACAGTAATGGACCCAGGGCTCAATTCACTTTACATATGACAAAATCGGTCACAAACTGGACCGTTGTTTCTCTCACATGTTACAGATGTAGCATGTGATCTGTGCAACACATGTCTATGGGATCAATAAGGCAAGAACGCTTAGTTTGATAGGCTGTTCAAGAATTTGTGTGTATAAAAGTTCTGCAACCCATAGGCTGGATCTAGACCTTTCTGGTTAGCAAGGGTGGTTATGCTCACTCGGCATGACTAGATCTGGGAAATGGTTAACATTCCTTTGAGGAAGGAGGATGTGCCATCTGACGGGATCCTTTCTTGATTCAGTCATTTTGGATAACTGTTGCTTCATCTCTCACTTTTCATTTTTGGGGGAGAAGGTTTTGGAGAAGGTAGTGAGATTATATATTTTCAAATCAAACTAGTAGCAACAACCATCTTAAAATTGGAGTTTTTCTGTAGAGGGTAGAGTTCAAAGTAGATTTCCAACTAATTCTGTAGTGGAAACTAAGTATAACAACACATGTTGTATATTCATATGGGCATACCAATCTAAGACTATAATAAACTGACTAATATGGGAAATGAATCACTAAGTACAATAAAGAAAAACTACTGAAAGGTAGTCAATCAATGCCACATAGTGTTTTGAAGATCAGCGACATTTTGTCATATAGGTGAGCATTGGTGACTGCCCTACAGAAATGAAGCTGGAACAGAGTAAATATTTAAGCAGAAAGTCAGCTTTGCATTACATGCTGAAAAACCAAAGTTGGCTGAAGCATGGCATTTTAAAAAACAATTAATATATGCTTTTTTTCCTCTAAATTTCTGGAATTAAGGATCATTCCCTTTCTAAAATTAAATTCACAGGTTAGGAATATGCTTTCTCTTTCTAGTTTTGCATTATGTATAACTGATTTGCAAGTACAGTGCAGAAAATCACACAGTGACACAGCAAGCTTTCTTATCTACTTGGGAAAACTGTGGGGAAAAGGCTAATTACAGTTATATCAAGAGTGACTTGATTGTGTGATGAGCAACTGTGACAAATGAATGAATAAATTTTTATTTCTAATGGTGACATACAATTCTGTAGTGTGCTCTACCACCTAATTAGGCAATTGCTAAGTTAGGAAAAATGTATTTTTCTTTTATGACTTTCATGCTATGTCATTACATAAGCTAGTGGTACTTCAGAAGATTTTTATAAATACTTCAATTAAAAAAAATAAGGCTGGATAATTTTTTCTGAAAGGACACCTTACTTGCCTATATTCCCTTCAACACGTCTCCACATGGTGCATTCTCAATTTGCAAAGGGTAACAAACAAATGGAATAAATACATTACTGACACTCTAAATACGCACCCTAGAAAAAATTTTTTGCAGCTCATAGTGATATATACCAAAAATATGGAAAAGAGAATTTACATTTAGCTGAGGAAGAAATAAGTTCTGTAGTTTTTCAGGGGAGTGGTAATAACTTCCTTTCAAATAGTGTCCCTCTTGATGTAGGATTGGCTCCTAATCCTGCAGGTCTTTAGAAAGGTAGTTAAGATCTGGGCCTTTTCCTAGATTCTTAGATCAGGATGAGCAGAATTCCCAATTGGTGAGTTATAACATTTTTTAGTTCCAATTGCCATTTAATTGTTTTAGCCTGCTGTTGTGGTAGATATTCATTTCCTTCTATATTTTTGCTAGATGATTTTGAGACCTAGAATTTTATTTTTTTTGATTTGGGTGATCATGAATGAATGAATAAGCTGTATTATTACTTCACTACTAACTAGTGTTCTTGTAGCCCTGCAATACCTCCCCGACTCGTGAATCAACAAATTTTATAAATTACCATAAGCATGTAGTCTACCCAAGAAGATGGCTCCCAAGATTCTTTGGAAAAGTGGCAAGCTGATTTTATAGCACAAGTTTGTTTTTGGATCAACTGAAGAAATGCAAAGTACAAATCATTTCATCTGCAGAATATGTTTCTTACATAACCATCACACTCCCACACTAGTACACAAAATTTAACTACCTCCACCGCCGAGTGGATTTGTATCCAAATTCAAGCTGGCCGTTGATCCCCTGAGGCTCTCAGTAGAATCACTGTTGAGCTGCTCCAGTTCACCATTTTTTGTTGTTTGTAGATGACGCCTAGAAATTGGGGAGGGGGGGGGGGAAATATGCCATAAAAATATGGTAACTGTGTATGCAATAGATAAGTTGTATTTGAAAAATTATAGTAGGTCTGTTTGAGAGCCCCTAGATTTTGCTAGATTTGCTTCGGTTTGTATCTATTTCTCTTGTCCCTATTTTGTTCATGATGTAGTACATACAAACAAAGTGCCCTCTTACAACAAGACAAAAAGAAACAGATAGATAAAGGTGTAGTGGCATATTTATAAACTTAAGCAAGTACTAAATTTGTCAGTCTCTGGACAGATGACAGGTTAGGGACTATGATATAACTCTGAGCTAGGGTTTTCTTTTCTGTTCAATTTTGTCTGAATTTTGAAGACTGCCTGGGCAAATGCCTGCAATTTTTTTGGCAAGTTCCCCCCTCCCCTCAAAAGTGGTTTGCCATTGCCTTCTTTTTAGAACTGAAAGAAGATGTCTGGCTTAAGTTCACTACCCACTTTATTTTTGGACAGGGCTGAGTGGAGTTGGGATGGCACAATTAGTGGTGAATTCCTTCCTTCCTTCCTTCCTTCTTTCATTCCTTCCTTCCTTCCTTCCTTCCTTCCTCACTCCCCTTCTTTCCTTCCTTTCCTCCTTCCTTCCTTCCTCCCGCCCTCCCTCCGTCCCCTTCTTTCCTTCCTTCCTTCCTTCCTTCCTTCCTTTCCTTTCCTTTCCTTTCCTTTCCTTTCCTTTCCTTTCCTTCCTTCCCCTTCTTTTCTTCCTCCCTCCTGCCCTCCCTCCATCCCCTTCTTTCCTTCTTTCCTTCCTTCCTTCCCTCCCTCCCTAAAAGCGAAAATATATAGCATTCATCTTTCCCCAAAGTACAGGAGTAAAATTTGTGTTTTCTCAATCCAAGCATCTTGACTATGTATTAAACACAAACACCTGCATCCCCAGGTATTCCTAAAGTCTCATTCAACAGAAAAGATTGATCCCAGGTCACTTCCTGAAACACTTGCCATTCTAATTCTCATCTGTAAACCTTTGGGAATGTACTCAATCCCAGAGAGGGTCTTGTCCACACTCTAGTACAGGGGTCCCCAACCACCGGGCCGCGGACCGGTACCAGTCCGTGGAACATTTCCTACCGGGCCGCCGGTTTGCTGGGCGCCGCCATCTTGTTTGACGAGAAAGTGCTTCCGGGTGAGCTTTTCCGGTTGGAAAGCGGCGTTTGGGTCCTGAAGGAATCCTTGCACCTTAGTTTCATCGAAGGGGGTGGTGGCTTCGAATGAAACTAAGGCGCGAGGATTCTTTCAGCACCCAAGGCAAGGCGAGCCGAGCGACCGTCCCGAAGCCATCCCGAAGCAAAGCCCTTTGACAAAGGTACAAAGGAGGAGTTGAAGGTGGTGGGGAGAAGCGGGGGACGGCTGGCTGGCTGGTCGCTCGGCTCGCCTTGCCTTGTCATGTGTGCTGATGCCGGTACCGGGCCGTGGATCATTTTGTGATGCCGGTACCGGGCCATGGCACAAAAAAGGTTGGGGGCCACTGCTCTAGTATAAATAAGGAATTATTTGTTCCTTCTTAGAAATCAACCCTCCCTAGACATGTTACAAAAAGGGCAGCATATTAAAGGTTTGGTTGGGTTTTCTGGTTGTTAAAAAAAAACTTTTTATAGAAATGTTTCTTAAAAATTCTTCTGTTAAAGAGCAATAAAGCTCAATGGGTAAGCATAGGGGCAATTCCTCTTGCACAGCACGTGGATTCAAAATCTGTCATTGCAAGCCATGGCTATAACATAAACAAGCTTGAAAACATGGCTTCGCGTGGAACTGTTGGAATAAAAATAAACATAGCTTATTGCTTGAAGTTGATTTAGACGTTTCAAACATAAGCTAAAACTCAAAAACTTCACAATTATTATTTTTTTTAAAAAAGGATTGGTTTACTAAATGTTGTTATGGTCCATTGGTCTCTGATGTTTTGTTATTAACATATTTGATAAGTATAGGTCTGTTAAGGTTTTTATATTTTATGTTAAAAAATAAAGTTCATCATGCACAATAAAGTTCATTATACAATAATTAGTTTGACTAAACCTTAAACATACGCCATAAACTTAAATCCATGTCCATCTGATTCTGATTTTTCAAAAGCTACAGCAACAATCCAATCCTATTTATGCTTATTCAGGAATTATTTTACTTTGTTTGCTAATCTTCTGGACTGCCAAGGACTATTGAGTTTTACCTTTTAAAATTTATTAACGTTTACCTGTGCAATATGATTAACCTCTTCTTCCCATCCACAGTTCTTAATTTGAAAACTCACAATAAACATGAAAATATAATATAAAAATATAATACCCAAAAAACCCTACAGAACTAAACCAAATAGCTGGATGAATAGCAGAAACCAGCAGAGTTCACTTATTTGGCACTTAGTAATACCATCAAATGGTATGAAATGAGAAGACCTAACTTCGGTTCAAAAAAAAATATATCTGACAATGCACTAATTTCATCAAAAGAATATCATTATTCAGTGGCATCATTTCAGCCACTGAATAATGATATTCTTTTGATGAAATTCTTTTCACAAGCAAGTTAGCTGCCTTTGCAAAGCACTGCAGCACTGATCACAGAAAGTCATTGTGGAAGAGTTCTATTTGTTCCCATTGTGTTATGCTTTATATAAAGTGTACTTTCTGAATAGGAGTGAAAGTGATGTATACTGTAAAAGCATTGCTGCTTGGGGAACACAGCTCAGATATATTTTTGTCAACTAATGACCCCCTGAGCTCTCAGTGGTGGGAAGTCACAAGACCACCTTTAGAGACATTATGTTTGATCCTGTACTTCTTAAAGAAATGGACAGTGTTAATCAGCATGTTTGTTTGATGCATGTTTTACTGGCTAGTTAAGTCCTCCTGAGAGATGATTATAAATGATTGGACATAAGCAATAGCAAAAACGAATTCATATTTGAGGAGGAGGGCGTTCAATTTGCTTGAAATAAACTGTTATGGAAAGTTTCTGGTTGGTCTCCAACCTACCCATTTTTGAAACAATAGTTAGAATGCACCTTCAGACAGCCTGGGAGGAAGATTATCTGGATCTTTTTCAGTTGCTTTCAGGCTGGGGCATAGATAGCACTGATAACATTTGCTGAGAACTATTAACTATTAATCCAGGATGGGGTGATGCAATCATCTTGATTCTCCTAGATCTCTAAGTTGCTTTCAGTACCATTGATAACAATATTCTTCTGATTGTGGAGGTTGAGATGGGAAGGCAGGGTGATAGGTGGTACCACACTTTTGGCTATGCCTAGTGAATTGGGTTCTAGTCAAATTGATAGGAAAGGAAGGAGAGAGTCAGAAGCCCCTGGTTTGTATAGGATGACACAGGTTTGAAGCTCTTGCCCCCTCCTTTTTAATATCTGCAGGAAGCTACTGGTTATCCATGCAAGGTTAGGTATTATCAATCACTATCATTTGACAGTGATGCTGTCAAAGTCTTATCCCAGTGCCTGGAGATTGTTGGGGAGGAATAGGCTTAACCTTGACAAGATTGAATGGCTGTATATTCATGGTCATCCTGGTGCTTTGGATTTTCCATGCTTAGTTCTGTTTGATTGTGGCTTATTGCCCTGTTTATAGGTTTTGCATAAGGACAATAAAATGTTCTAGGACAGTGTTTCTAAACCTTCCTAATGCCGTGACCATTTAATACATTTCCTCGTGTTGTGGTGACCCTCAACCATAAAATTATGGCTCGGTTCCTAAGACCATCGAAAATATGTGTTTTCCGATGGTCTTAGGCGACCCCTGTGAAAGGGGTCACGACCCACAGGTTGAGAACCACTGTTCTAGGATGATTGTTTTTCTAAGGACAATCCACAACTGGATGTGATCCACACTATAAAAGGTCTTTCTATAGTCAATTAAGCACATATTGACTTTTTTGGTATTTTTGGTTCTTGATTGTCCAATGTCCAATGCATCAATGACAATGCCACTTCTTCTTTTGTTGGTTGCTATATTTTTATAGATATTTTATCAATCACCATAGCCTTGTGACTTGGCACTAATTGGAATTCTGATATAACTTAATCTTCTGGCACCAAAGATTCTTGTGAATGTTAATAGGGAATATCTTTTAAGATAGCTTGCATTTAAACATCTCTACTTTTTAATTTCAGGATATTCCATATTTGTTTGATCTTCTTGAAATCAGATTCTTTTCCTTAATAATTTGAATTTAGTTAGAGATCTTTCAAAAAGACATCCCTTGTTTTTCCAACTCTGTTCTCATCTTCATTGCCTTTACAGATGCCATTATGATGTTGCTTCTGATCTCTTTTAACAGCTTTTAGAACTTCTTGGTTAAGTTCCTTCTGAGAACTTAATTTAAACTCTAGTTTTCTTATTGGCTTCTCTTCTCAGCAATTTCTACCAACTGTTCTAACATCCAGTTTGCTTTCTTTTGTTTCTTGGTCTTTGGCAGTCTCCTTTTACATTCATCCTTAAAATTTATTTGATTTCATTACATAGTTCCTCTGGTTCCCATACCGCAGAAACTAATTTGGCTTTGTTCTTTTGACTTGGAACTCGCACATAAGCAGTTTTTGATCTGTCCCACAGTGAGCCCGATTACATCTTTGCTGTTACAACCAAGTTCTTCCATCCTTTTTTTTTAAAACCAAAAATATAGTCAAACAGATTTCTGGGAACTCTATCTGGTTATGTTTGCTGGTTGTCTGAAAATTGTATTTGCAATGAAAAAAATCATGGGAATTCCTAGATCATAATCTTTACAACTCACTATTTTCAAGCTTGGTTTTCCAGTCTCCAGCCATAAGCAGCATATCCTACTTGCGTGTTCTTTGAATTTCAGATTGAACTTGACCATAAAACTTATAAATGCAATAGAAAGCCCAATACTATTCTGTTAGTACCACTACAACAATGAAGTCCTGCCCCTGTAAAAAAAATATTCTGAAAAAGTCGCAAACACTGATCTTTGAAGAAGTCACAGTTCACAGAAGTATTGTTCTATTCAAAAATATTGAAACAAAAATGATATATTTTTTTCTTCTTTGTTCCTGCATTTTGCTATCTCAGTCAGTGGAATAGAGGGACATTTCTGCAAAGGCTTTAGCCGAAGGTAATATTTGAAAGAAGTGGGGCATTTGGCAGCTTTGAGGTAATGTCCTTGGCAGGTGCAAATGAGTAAACAACCCAGAAAATAGTCTTGTGCTAGTCTTAGAATAGCAATTGAGTTCACTGGATTGAAAGTGTGAAATAACCTTCATCAGCACCACTTTTTCTGTACCTATAAAAGAAAACTTCAATATTTACCTATTTAAAAAGGTAACGGTTGAAGCTAAAAAAAAAAATCAGTTTCACCAAAAAAAAAAAACCATAGATAAAGAGGTCCATTATGCTGTGGTTGAAAAAGAACTTCGAGGAGATTGACAGTCCCATTGAAGAGCATGTACCATTCCTCACCAAAAGAAAAAATCTCCTGGGCTATTGAGAGACCTGCTAAAGAATAAGAAGTTATCTTCTACCAGGACTAAAGGCAAAGGAGAATAGAAAAAGCTTTTTCTATGATCATTCCATGGTCTCTCCTTCCATCTTGAGAACAGGTCAACCTAGGTTGGATCAGTCAGTCTGACTCAATTGCGCATTACAGGTACTCCTCAACTCACGGCTGCAATTGAGCCTGGCAATTATGGTTGTAAGTTGTGAGGGTCACGTGACTGGTGATTTTTATGACCTTTTGTGAGGTGGCAGCTATTAAGCAAATCCATTGTTTGCTATGGAGCCGTTTTTGCTGGAAATTGGAAGCAAAACACCAGTTTCCAGCAAAAATATCATAAGTTATGATTGTATGATTGCGGAACATTACAAATAGCCATAAATGCAGGCCAGTTGCCGAGAACCCAAAATGCAACCACATGACCATGGAGGAAAGGACAGCTACCAGAACTTCAGAACTGGGTTGTAAGGAGCTTTTGGGAGGGGAGGGTCATCAAAACTTCAAGCGGTCATTAAGTGATCGGTCATAAGCCAAGGTCTATCTGTATTTAGTCATAAATGAGTTCTGTCCAGTTTCCTCAGTGGTTTATATATATATATATATATTTATAAGAAATATAAAAATCTGAATGTGCAAATATTTAATTTCACTTTCTCTACATCATGCATTTGGTTAGGGAGTCAAGGATACTGTTCCAGAACTTAAGGGAATGATGCAAAAGAAAGGTGGCTTCTCATTGGCACATTAAACTGCTTCACATAAAAATGGAAACCAAAGTCCCCTAATTACAATTGAAGGGGAAGATTCCATGTTTAATTGAATGGTGGTGCTTCCTTTTACAAAAATGAAACATCTTTTCAAAAAGTAAAAATGTGTATTCTGTAGATATAATGAGGAGGGAGATAACATCTGGAAGAGTGTCTATGGAGATTCTCAATCATCCAGGTCATGCTTGTCCCAAGGGTGCTTTTTTTCAGGAGACAACTGGACTTTCTTGGGTTTTTCTTTTGAAGATGTTTCGCTTCTCATCCAAGAAGCTTCTTCAGCTCTGACAGGATGGTGGGGAATGGAAGGATTTGCAAGGAATATAAATCCTTCCATTCCCCACCATCCAGTCAGAGCTGAAGAAGCTTCTTGGATGAGAAGCGAAACATCTTCAAAAGAAAAACAAGGCAGTCCAGTTTTCTCTTGAAAAAAGCACCTTTAGGACATCTGGAATAGCTTTCTTCAAAATACAGAAATGACTAATGATTAGAATGTACACAAGGAAAAGAAGCACAATGCAATCATGTATATTCTGTGTCCATATGCATGTGAAAAAGTAAGCCAGTTCTATTATTTATTTTCAGACATTACACCCTTAATGTTCAATATCCTTAATTTAGGATTTCAGCACAATTTGATTCCTAAGACTTTTTCTCCATCCTAATTTTGATGGAGAAAAAGTCTGCATTATAAACAATTACTCCAAATTACTCCGCTATCCTGGCGGGCAAATGACAGCAAACACTTCATGACATCATTGCCCAAATGATGCACTCATGCAATTTGTGTCAGCCACAGATGTGCCAGCTGCAAATTATGTAATTGCATTACCTTTGCAATGAGACAATGTGTGAGATGTCATTTTAATGTGATTGTGGCTTCTAACAGAGCTTTATGCCTCCAGATGTTCCATCAACCTTCACTATGGCCATACTGGCAAGGCTAATTGGAACGGGAGTTTAACGTAGGTTACAAGCTGCTCTTTGCCTCTCTTCATCCTCCTAAGTGATGTGATTTTATATGGCCGTTCTGTATTTCCCTCTTCAGAAAGGGTTCTGGCTTTAAGTGCTAAAAATTACTACATTTTCCTGTCAACTCTATTCTTCTTTTCTAGTCTTGCCTGCAGCACATTTGAACGATACACAAAGATCCATTTTCCTTCTACATAACAGATAAAGGATGATTATGTTTTGTGAAGTTAATTGATCACTGACTAATGATTGAAACAAAGAACTGTTCATTCCTTCTGCCACTCTGTGCAAGAGTTTAAAAATGAAGTAACACAGCCTCTAAAAATAGAAACTTTAATTCCATTTTATTTAAGCATTCCCTGAATTGGATTTTGAGATAAACAGCCAAGCAGCTTTCCTGAAACACATAATGGGGCTAATTGAATGAGTCCCTTCTATCTATTCACAAGCCAACATCTGAAGCAGGGCCCATCTTTTTCCCATGAGGAGTTTTCTCTAAGATGTCTCAAATCTATCTTCTTAGATTACAGATGGGCTGATACAGTGCTAATGGTATCAATTTTAATTCCTTCAACTCTGGAGTCAACTCTGAAACTGATGTTTAATGGTGAGGAGTCATAAACCTTTGCTCCTGATGATTTTCATTGGCCACTGACCTAGGTCATTAAAGTTTAACTGAACTTGAAAAGAAATACTAGAAACTACTACAACTCTCTCAAGTTGGAGGTGCTGTCTTAAAAATACTTCACAATAATTAATTTCTGATTTTCCAAATAAATAGGCCTAGGCCTTTCCTTACAATTTCTTCTTGGTCCTTACAGACATTCATTCATCAGGATGAACTTACTCAGAGCAACACAATGAAGTTAGTGTCAGAAGGGTGAGAAATTCAGGCACATCTGTTTTCCTCTGACCAGCAATGTGCTTTTGTTTGCACTTGATGAGAGACTGTTCCAGAAAAATGACTGATTCACTGCTCAATCATCTGAAATGCTATTTTTGTCTATCAGCTTACAGTTAAAAAAAAGTCTCTGATGCGAGAAAAAAATAGGGTTGATTTCAACTCATGCTTCAAAGAAGCTATTTAAAACATTAGCAAAATTTCACTTCCATTAAGTTGCAGCTAATGGTTTTCTGAAACTCTAGTTCAACTAGAAATGATTACAAAATAGAAGGCTGCTGTTTAAGAACACATATAGCTTATATACAAATGTTTTATTCTAGGAAACACTCAAATGTTTCCACTGGAAAGCAAGAATTAGGGGAAACAGAGAATCACCACTAGAACATCCTGAATTACATCATTTATCCTATCTACCTATCTTTGATTATTGATAAGCAACTTAAAAAAATGTTTACCTGGGTGGTTTCTTTGGAGGCAGCCGAGGAGTTATAACTTCTTCAGGTCTAGGCTCATCAAAAGCAAAAGTCGTTGACCGATTCATTTCTCCGGTCTCAATTGCTTGAATAGGGCATGGTTTCATCTGAACCGAAAAACTTGGAGAAATAGTGATTTCATTCTCCATTTCCGCTTCATTTCTTTCCTCTTCCTCCTCTTCTTCCTCAATCCTACATGGCCTATGCCAGGATGCATGGCAGTATTTTGGTCTCCTCTCAGAGCCTGAGGACAAAGAACCTCTGCTGGATTCATCAGGGGAAATGCTGTTAATCCGGGAACACAAGGGCAACAAAGGCTCAATCATAGGGCCATCGGTCTCATTCCTTGGCATGCTGGTATCCCAGGTTTCGTCAATGGAAGAACGGGCTTTAATGGAAGAATTGACTGATTGTGGAAAAGACTCTTCATGTCTAGGAGGGCTTCCTTTGGACATCTTTGGAGGAATAGCAGGACTCCTATCAATCATATTCTTACTAGACATTGGAGACTCAGCCCCTGGACTTTTGTCTCTTGAATTCATATCACATCTTTCTTGCGGCAACTCTCTAGGCTCAAAGAGGGAGGATGATTTCTCAGTATTTGGGCTAATAGTGGGACTAACGCATGGCCACTGTACCCCAACTGCTGAGTCTGGGCTGCTAAGAAAAAATGCTCGGTGGTCATCTTCTGTTTGTGGGGCCATTATAGTAATAGTTGCTGCTCTTTGTGAACCAAGATCTTGAAAATTCCTCTCGCAGCTCAAGTGGAGGGTCTTCATCCCATCATGTTGATTTTGACTTGGGCTAATAGTCAAGACAGCACTCTTCAATGTATTAGTGCTATTATGCTGCATCTTTTTCCTCTTTGAACTCTCGGCATAGATGGGTTCATTTTGGCTCTTTCCTTGAAAGGGAGGCTGTTGTTCTCTGGAATGACTTCTGCTATCTGTAGGCTTGTTTTCAATTTGATCTGAGGTTCTGACCAGAAGACAGTAAGGACTTCCTTGGGACAAATCGAAAGAACCGCTGCTTTTTAGCACAGTATCTGGTGGACATGCCAGTAAGTCTCTTTCTGGGTTTAAGGGGTTATACACAGAATCATGCACATGAAACTTGGAGAATGAGTTCAAGACCCTTCTTTTATCTTCGCTGAAATTTGTTATCCTGGATGCGACGGCCATGGAATCCTGGCCCTGCAATTTTGAAAAATAATTTCCATTATCAAGCCATGTTACACTGGTGGTGGGTTTCTCAAAGGCTTTGTGGTTTACACTAAAAGGGAAATATGCCCAACCTTCACTCTTTTGCTCAGGGAAATTAATTACATTAGTGCTTCCCTGGGGTGGACGGAAGAGCACTTTCCTTAGAAGTGACAGGAATGAAATTGAGACTCCAAATTGGCATGACTGTGTTCCTCTTACTGGGTGCTTTGACCCGTCCCCAAGGACACATACCTCTTTGCTGTATGAGGTATTTCTTTCTACCCTTTCAGAACCAGATGGGCCAAGGAATAAAGGACGATCTTCGGGGATGTTCTGGGGCTTCCTTTTGATCTCGTTGCCCTGCATTGATCAAAGATGAAATGTAGCAGGATAAACATTTCTCCAGGATGGGGATGGAGATTTATGTGTCACCTCGTACCATGAGATGAATGGCATATAAATTTTATAAATAAATAAAAGATTAAAAAATACTTCATACACAACTCAATTAGAATCTTCTATAATTTGGCTGTATCCACCTTCCAAAAATATATATATAATGATTTTTAAAATGTTGAACAATTTTTAAATATGTGGATGAACTCTCCTTTAGAATCAATGGGATTATGACCTTATTTTGTGAATTTTTTTTATTATAAAGCAATAAAACAAATCAAATTGCTAGCAATTTATATTACCTTACAGATTTACTATACTTTCCTTTCGTATACAGATTTATTGGGTATACTAAAACCAAAGATTGGTACATTTGAGTGGAACTGAATTTTACTGAAAAGAAGAAATTTTAACAATGTTGATAATCCGTCTACTATAGATATTGATAGTTCCATGATCCATCCTAATAGTAACGTTGGCAATTTTAGCATAGTTTAATTGATCAATTGTGGGGAGGTGATACAGTATTTGTTATTTCCAATTGTTTGTTAAATCCAAGGTTATGCAACCCAGTGCTCTGTCTGCTTTTAAATTTTAAAAAACTTCCTTAACTTTGTTTTCATTCTTTTTAAATTCTATCTTTGATTGTATGCTTTTCATTTGTAAATCACCAAGAGTCACATAGGTCAGTGATCCCCAACCTTTTTGACGCCGCGGCCCGGTACCGGCATCAGCTGGGCGCCGCGGCCTGGTACCGGCATCAACTGGGTGCCGCCATCTTTTTTTGACGAAAAAGTGCTTCCGGTGACCTCACCGTAGCACTTTTGTCAAAGAGATAGCGGCGCCAGCGCTCGGTGAGCTTTTTCGGGTAGAAATGGCTTTCTACCCGGAAAAGCTCACCGAGCGTGGCGCCGCCATCTTTTTGATGAAAAAGTGCTTCCGGTGAGCTTTCTACCTGGAAAAGCTCACCGGAAGCACTTTTTACCAAAAAGATGGTGGCGCCCAGCAACCAGCGGCCCGGTAAGACTTGTTCCGTGGACGGTACCGGTCCGCGGACCGGCGGTTGGGGACCCCTGACATAGGTGATATGGGAGGTGTAGAAATTTGATAAACAAACAAACAAACATATCCCTCCCATATATTCCTTGGCAGCTTAGAAGAAAACAGAGACATTGGGTTGAATAAGCAAGGTTACAGACTTCCAATGCAATTCCCCTGCACAATTTCTACCCATTTTAGTCTCACCAGGTTTCTTTCCCTACATGACTTTTAACATTAAAGAATATTTTCATTAAGAGTGTCAGATTCCAGTATCACTTTTACTTTCAAGATTGCCTTTGGACAAAAATTGAAACTGCCAAGTAGATGAATGGTTGCAGTTGGTTGCCCAATGATAGGATACAAGAAAAAAAGTTTATTTTGTAAAGCTAAGTGATAATAACTGGTTTTTGTATTGTACTACGCCATCATATTGTTTATTTGACCATGGTTCATAATGTGTATATCCACAACTGCAGTTTGGAAGGCATGGTTTATAACTTAGGATCACATGTAAAGCAGCTCACAATGGTTCTGTTGGCTCTCAACTTCTGTTTTAGCGCAGGTGCATAAATCCAGCCCAAATTTGAAATGTCCATTAGTAGACCAAGGAAAAGTGGATTCCTTAGGAAAGACAGCAAAATCTATCTGGGTATTTCTGCATTCTGGGATGATCGAAGGACATCTTTTCTATATCTGCCATGTAGAAACGCAACCTCCCCTCCAATAAAATTGAATTAAAATTTTGGATTTATTAGATAATAGCAAATGATTGAATTACACTGATCATTAGTTATAGAAGTTTTTTTTAAACAATCCTGTGTGTTGGTTTAAATAATTCTGTTTTTATCAGAGTGAGTATCAGGGGTGATACCGATAATTTTATTGCTAGTTTTGTCTTGTATTTTTTTTAACATACTTGGCATTTTTATCCATTGTTATTCTTTTAAGGAGCTGAATATGACATACGTGATTCCTTCTCCATGATTTCCTCTGTCTATACATTTATTACAGAGGCCAGGCTGAAAGATATACCGCCATGGTTTTCCAGAGAAGTTTTGTTCTTTTAACTGTGTTGGTTTTTCAACCTGGATCTTCTCAATCTGATTCCAAAACTTTAATAACAGAAGAAGCACTTTCATGACAGCTGCCTAATTAATGCTACATGTTTAAAATTGACTGTTTTAAAATATTTGCAGTTAACTAATTTGGAAACTAGCTTTCCGAAAAGGTGAGCTATAACTTTTTTTAAAAAAATTAAAGTTATAAAATGAGATAATTTTATAGCATGGGACCTTCAAATGCTTGAGCAAAATCATTAAACTAAAATAAATGAGTAAAATCTGGGGTGCATATATAAATATTTGGACATAATGGTAAATTGTATATTAGCATTTTATGAATAAGCCTTGCAGTCATTGGCTGTCTTCCCTCACCCATTCTCCTCCCATTCCTGTGGCTATAAGAAAATAACTATGCAATGACCAGACTGCTGATAGGTGCAAGACAAAGGGATCACATATCAGAAGATAAGTTTCTGTATCAGAAGATCTGTACTGGTTGCTAACTGCCAACTGGGCGCAATTTGGGATATTGGTGTCATGCTATAACATTTATGGTCTGACTACCTGCATCTCCCAATGAAACTTTTCCAGGTACTCAAAACAATAGGAAAGGCCTTTTGAACAAACTCCTTCTGAAGGTTCAATTATCTGCTACATGAGAAAGGGCTTCTTCTGCATTGCTTCCAGGCTGTGGAACACACTCCATGGATATGAGTTTGGCCTTCATTCTCCCAGTATTTAGAACATTGAAAAAGTAGATCTCTATCACCCAGCTTTTAATTGTTAACTAATTAATGTTAGTGTATGATTTTATGTGTATATTAATGTTGCTTTGTTTATAATTTGCATTTTATTACTCTTGTAAGCTCTCTAGGTTTTTAGAACGATTGAATGGCAAGATATGCATACAATAGTGAATATATAAAATAATAACCCTGTTTTCAAATCCACCTGAAATACTACATTTCAATTAAAAAGAAACTTTTTAAAATATATTTGCCTATTTGTTTTGTTAACTTGAAAGCTGTGTTGTAACATTTATCAAGGTCAATAAAACAACATTTCAACCTGCATATTAGTCCAAAATCCAATTCGTACTGAAGTTCAGAAACAGCTGATTTCTCACGCTTCTCTATCTGGGAGGCTCAACCATCCACTCCAAAAGTACAATTGCCTACAGGAGGGACGTCCTGCTGAAATCTAGACTGATAGGTGACATGGCAGGTAGAGGACTAGGCTCAATGCTCATCTAACAGCATATACTTGCCTATCAAATGCCCCAAATTTTCATTCAAGTTCATTAAATACCCACAAGTTGTTTTGGGGGAGGGGGACTCTTTAGAGACATGCAAATGCTAAAATAATACTGTTCACAGATTTTGTTTCTTTCGTACAGATTCCGAGGCGAGATTGCCTCAGAAAGATATAGCTATTTTACAACAATCAGGTGAGAGACAGAATCTCGCTCCTTTTACATGAGATCTTCCTGTTTCCAGTAGTAATGAGTAATTATTTTTTTTAAAATGTTTCACGTTGTTTTGCTTACCATTTTCATATTTCAATCAAAGGAAATTTAAACTTACATCATTAGCCAGCAAAAGGGTGGAAAACTGAGATGAGCTGATTGTGTCAATCAACACTTCTCTTTATGGAGGTATTTTTTCAAATGGAATTCTATTCATGTATTGGGAATAGGGCAGTTGACATTGTGATTCCCAAAGAATCTGGACCCAGGTGGAAAATATTTGAATCTCAGGTGAACTGAGCTCAGAAGGTTGGAAGTCAAGCCTGGGCAACTGAAAGGTGCTTTGGATTGGTCAGTGCAGTGGTGGGAACTCAACTGGATTGGAGAATCAAAGTGCAACAGATACAGTCTTTTCGTACCAAGAAGTATTTGAGCACTTCTGTTGGCTTTTAAACCGAAAACATCTTGCTCACTAGTATCATAAATGTCTGAAAAATCTCCCACTTTACTAAGAAATAGATTTTGGGGAGCCTCCTGATTGTTGAATTTCTCCCTACCTGCTCAAGAAATTGAAAGAATCCATTTCTGCAAGTCCTGCCATAACAAATACAAAGACTGCTCCCAGGCAGTTACAAATTTTACAACGGAAGCAACATTGTAAAATACACCACACCCCTTATTAATCATTACCTGTGAGACATCTGTATTCATGTTTCCATCCGCCCACACACCAGCAGCATCCGAGGTTATCATAGTTGGTTTAACAGCAATAGTTGGCTTTGAGTAAGACAAGGAAATTAGACCGTCATCCTCCCAAGGCGTATTTTCAACTTTGGCTCCAATTCCATTCAAATCCTGCAAAGCTTCACTGCAGCCTTGCTGATCAAAGGACAGGGCCTGCAGTTGGTGAAAACTTCTGGGACAGAAACAGTTTTTGCAGGAGCCAGGCTTCCAGATGTGCTCCACAAAATCACTGCACACAGACATTTTCAAGCCCTCTTGCTTCATTTCCACTGCCCTCTGCACCTTCTGTATTGGGCTGGGTGGTTCATTTTGTTCTCCTCTCTATGGCTGGATTGAATAATCCTGGACTTGTAACCAAGCTGCAAAGAAAAGAGCACAGAATTCATGTTAATAATGTCCTTTGTTTCCCAAGTTCCAATATCTCCCATTATTGGGCACCCTCACATACACCTGTTCTCTCTTAGTCACAAGATGATGGCAGCTATGCTTGCTCCTCAGAGTGATATGCTTTTCCCCACAGCCAGTTTATCATAAGTAAGGAACAGAGAAGAGTTTGCCAACGCTCATCCCAGCCCTTTTCTAGGCTCCAAATGTGTCCCATACATAGAAATTCTATGATTGTGTGTCTGTGTAAAAGACATGACAAAAAGTTCTTGCTGTTTTGCAGGAAATAACAATGTGCATATTTATTGCGCAAACTATGGAGTAAAGCTGATCAGGGGTGGGTGGGGGTGGTGTAATATTTTGTTCATTTTATTTTGTCATGCAAATCTATACAATCGGGATAAACAGATATTACACATTATTATATCACAAATGTTTCCATCACATGTTATTGCTCAAATGGTGCCAATTCCGTGATCTGGGTCAGTCATGTCATGTTGCAAATTACACAGTTGGCCTAACAATGCGGTGTTGTCTATAATGTCATTTGCTCTCTTGGCTTCTGGCACTTTTGACTAGCAACAGAGTTGATGAAGCTTCCTGGATAAGAAGCGAAACATCTTCAAATAAAAACAAAAAAATCCAATTGCCTCCTGAAAAAACACCTTTGGGACAACCATGACCCAGATGGCTGAGAATCTCCACAGACATTTAGCTATGCAACAGAGTTGATGCTTCTTATATGCATTAATTCAAAAAATACAAACAGCATTTTTTTAAAAAAAGCTGCTGCTTCCAGTATAGGTAGTTCTCATTCAGTGATTGACTTATTTAGTGACCATTCACAGTCACAATTGTAATGAAACATTAACTTTGCAATCGACTGTTGCATTTACGATCTTTGCAAGTCTAAATCAAAGAAAAGCTAGAGTAAGTTCATAGGCACAATTGCATTTCACTTAGTAACTGCTTTACTTTAAGGTTAAACACTTAACTTACTGTTTAGGCTGATGATTACGGGAGTTACAGTCCAACAGATCAAAGTACAACACAATTATAGAAAGATTGAGGGCTTGTGCTCCAAATGGCAGCTCTTTGTTGAGCACACAAATATGCATCCATGTCATTGACTATAGTTACACCAACTGCAATTTAGCAAGTTTGTATGGCAAATCATGATAGCTATTATAAAGCCAGGGCACATAACACAGAGCTCTTCTTTTTCATGACATGGAATTCTCTACATCTCCAACTATTACCCCAAAGTAAAAATACAGTCTAAATACAAGTAACTAGATTGTCTTCCACATATCACTACTATCTTTCCCATTTCTCCCCTCTTTTTATCTTCTCTCTCTCTCTCTCTCTCTCTCTCTCTCTCTCTCTCATTACCCCCTCACCCAGCACATTTCTACCTCAGAGGAAGCTCTGTTCCTGTGTGACCCCACCTGGTTGTGTATATTTGGCAACTGATCCCACTTATAGCAGTTGTGGTTAGAGGGCCTTCGCTCAACTTCCTGGATAGGGAAGCTCTCTGCTTGGTCACTCATGGCCTGGTCACCTCCTGTTTGGACTATTGCAATGCACTCTAGATGAGGCTATCATCAGAAAGTATCCGGAGGCAGGATACTTATTTATAGCAGGATATCCAAACCGTCTGTCTGTCTATTATCTATCTAGGTTTTAATTAGGCCACCCTATAAACTGAATGAAATGAATCTTTTGTTATGCAATACTGATGCTTAGGAAAGCCTCCAAAGGCAGGGGTGTCAAACTGGTGGCCCGTAGGCTGGATGCGTCACACACAGGCCATGCCCACCCCAGCTCCACAAAGGGGAAAATGTTGCAATATGTCACGTGACAGCAATGTGACACTGAGAGTTTGATATCCCTGCTTTAGAGTGTGTCATTTCTGCAGTGACCTGGCCTGCTTCGACTCCCCCTTTCTAGGCCCCAAACTCTCCTTTCCTCATTCACCTTGCAGATTCGGCAGCCATTATCACTCATCACTGACATGGCATTGCCTCCACAGATGCCTTTAATGCCACAGGAAAAAAAAAAATCTCTTTGCATCTCCCTTTTATATTTCTTTTCTAAGACCACAATGCAAATGCACACAACGTAAACCAGAATCACTGATGGGGAGATCACTGGCTGAGTGTGTTCTCTATTCTATTGGATAGCTGCGAGGAAAAACTGAATGTTTCGATGTTTCACGTCTCAGCGCTTCAGATGAAGAGGACCAAGTCATTATGGTACTGCATTCAAAGGTTTGGAAAGTAGACATAGCAGCAATATTGAATTTTTTTTTTGTTCCCATTAAGACTTTTGGGGCAAAAGATTTCCCCTGAAAAATGGAACAATTCAGTTAAATAGATGCTGAGGTATTCTGGGGGACTTTAGGGCTTTCAAACTGCAGCATTCAAGTTATTTTTTTAAATAAATACCTCAATCTTTTGGCCTTAAGCAATAAGAAATTAAAACCTGCAAAACGAATCGTCAATATAAAGATAAATTTCATATCTGTAGGAACTGGGTATTTCCTCCCTTCATATCTCTTGAATTTTTAGTACAGTGGATTTTTTAGAAAAACAAAACATGCAAGAATGGGTTGAGTACCTGGAGAAATGCTTTTTGCATGAATCAAACAAACATTTAATCAAACATAGGTATCGTTCTCAGAACAGGAAGTCAATTTTACTATGAGCTAAAATAACCAGAGCTGATAAGTCAGTAATGAACAGTAAATCTATATTTGCACACATAGAAAACCAGGTTATAAATTGAAATCGATTAAAATCAATGAATTTAAAATGAGTTTTTCAAATTTAAGGCTTTTGATTTTTAAAAAATTAAAAGAGAGATGTCTCTTTTTAAAAGGACTTGACTTACAAATATTAATGTAGAAAAATAAATATGTCTATTATCTGTTAAAACTGTGTGTGAAGTATGGCATACACATTTCTGTAGAAAAAAATAAACACTAGGGTAAATATCCAGATTTTGAAGCTATACTTATTAGTCCTAATATTTATTTTATTTTCTCATAGTAATATGTCCTTTTAAAAATCTGAGAACTGTTGATTGTACAGTAGGTCACTTCTAAGGCTTTTTAAAAATTTATGTCTAATTTTTCTTTCAATAACTTTAAACTAGAATTCAGAATACAGTAGTATTCTTGTGCCCCTTTATTCTCTCAGCCTTGCCATGTAATAGATTAGACAACAATATTATTATTGTTTGTGATGGAATGTAAAATAAATTTTAAATATTCTATTTAACACTTATTTATCCCAAAGTGATTCTGGGCACTGTACCTTATAAAATATAAAATTAAAAGATATAAATAATGCCCAGGATAGACTGAGCAGAATTTGCTACTGATTGGCAAGTCTACCCCATTTAAGGCATATTGACCAAGCTTAATCTTTTATGGCTGTCATTATGAGTGAAACCCATTAATTTCACAAATGTTTTCATCAGACCTAAATGCATAATTTTGGATTATTTTATATTCTAAAAGTTCTACTGTATATACTTTTAAAGAAGTGATACATAATATGAACTCCATGACTAAATGTTTTACACAATTCCCTTAAAGCCCAACTTGATGGCTGTGAATTCTAAGAAAGTTTGGAAGTTACTAGATGCAGGGTGGCCAGAACTGGGTTTTTAAACACAGATCTGGGTTTTTTGGTCCCTGTCTGGATTTCTAGAGTTTTTTACTTTAAAATCTACGTCTCTTCTATACATTAAGTTGCATTGTATATATAGGTAGTCCTTGATGTATAATCATTCATTTAGTAACCATTCAAAGTTACAGTGGCATGGGAAAATGTAACTTACAACAGGTCCTCATGCTTATAACTGATGCAGCATCCCTATGGTTATGTGATCAAAATCCAGGCATTTGGCAACCAACATGTATTTATGATGGTTATAGTGTTCTGAGGCCAAATTATTGCCATTAGCGATCTTTCCAGTCAGAAGCAAAGACCATGAGGGAAGCCGGATTGGCTTAATGAATACATGATTCATGTGATGACCCAGGGATACAAAACAAACACAGTCACAGAAAACAGGTGAAGCCCCCTTTATTCCTTCACTTTGCTTCCAAGCTCCGAATATTATCGACGGAAGACAAAAAAACTCCCACACAGTTACACGAAGAAGGAAAAAAGCAACACAAACCAGGCAAGATAAGAGCTGGGGGATGTCCACAGATAACACACACTGGGAAGGACGCCAAACTCAGAGAGGAACTATAAACTAGAGATATTTACATGCTTTGTTTCCAGCGTTTGCCAGTACGCAGGTCTAAACTCTTATTCAGTTGTCACACCTGCAGCCCATGTAGAGGATCAAGGCCCTCTCCTCCTGAGACGACCACATCTCTCCCTTATCCTCTCCTCCCTGCGTGCCCTAGGATGGATAGGGGATGGGCCTGGGTCCTCCTCTGACTGCTCAGCCGGCCTCTGCCCTTCCCCAGCCTCCTCCACAACCTCCGGAGCCACACTTCCACTCCCTGTTGGCTGTTCCTCCTCTCCCTCAGAGTCAGTCTCCACCAGGGGCATGACAATTCACTTCACAACCGTGGCAAAAAAAAAAAAGTTATAAAATCAGATGTGATTCACTTAACAGTGCAAATTCTGGTCTCAATTGTAGTCGTAAGTCGAGGACTGGTTGACTTCTCATATATTTCTGCTTGCAACCAGACAACAGAAACTAGGAAGGGGAGGGGAAGGGAGTGATTGGAATGTATGGGGAGCTGGGAGAGAATTGAGGAATTCAAGAGCACCGTCTTGTCTGTGGCCTGAGACAATTTCTACACCTCAAGGTCAAATGCTGAGAAAGCTCCAAATATGCACAGACTGTTCCCAAAACAAATTGACTGTATATGATTGGTGGACAATGGACAGTAGGTGGCCCAGGGGAAAAGGGTTTTTTACTTAGGGTGGTTTTCACAGGAAAACCTCAGAACTGGCTTTGCTTCTTCTGCACCTATGTAGAAATCACTAAAGTTATACTATTGGAAAAACAATCTCCTTGGAGTTTCTTTTGCTGCAATATGCCAACAGGACAGCTAACACTACTTATAGTAATTAGGTAAAAATGTTAGTTTAAAACTAATTTATTGGGGGGGGGGGGTTAAAAATCTGGATATTTTTGTGTAGAATCCGGGTTTATTTGAGTTTGTTAAGAAACTCGGTTGGCAATCCTGACTAGATACTACCTTAAAACCCTTCTTCTTTAGCCTGTTTGCCTGAACTATTATACAATTAATCACTATTCACAATTATTCAATAACTATTACAAAATTGATTCTGATTTTGACCTGAACAAAAGAAGGGTCATTTGAGTACCATATACTAGGATAACAGTAAATACTCTATAAAGAAACTACTGATTAACATTCAGCTCAGTCATATACACCCTAAACTAAACAGTGGCTAGAGCAAGCCAAAATATTTTTTTTTGTTTCCTTCACTTTCATCATTCTAAATTCAAGTAAATTATTGCTTAGCATACTACACGCTCTGTGGGAAAAGGCCTGTTTTCATGTAAAATGATTTTTCCATAGAGATGTTCTTTAGGCACGATAAAATAAATTTTACAGGTATAACTTTATTTAATTAAGGCATTTTATAAAACTCTTTTAAAATATGCTTGCTTACTTTTGCTACCTCCAAATCCTCTTACCTTTCAATTAAGCTATACTGTAGCTGAATGACACTGAAAAATGTCACCTAGTCCATGAAGAAAGGGCGTATCATAGCCTTTTCTTTTAGTTGCAATTCTTTTCCCAATCTGTAACAGTACCTGTTGAATTTTAATTACTGAAACAATAGTTTTCAATGATGGAGGCCAACTAGAATAAAAATGCTCTTTTCATTTGCAAAAATGCGTTAAAGAAAAAAAATATGCATATGTACATACTGAATACTAGCCACAATGGAAATTTAAGAAACACACATTCTGAAGACAATCCATACTACTGATCATAAGTCCATATGTTGAAGAAGCATTTTTTTTTTGCTTTACTATGCAATGAAAGAAAAGGGAAAAGGATGAAGAGTAAAAGAAAAGAAAAAAGAAAAGACATCTGAAATTGTCAGCTGAGCTATCAATGTACTGTAATATATAGATATAATGTATTTCAACTTAGCCCAATTTATTGGCATAGTTATTATGGATAAAATGGCTTGAAATTGTGATTTTTCAACTCTTTTGTAAATGTCTAAAAATATGAAGCCTGATTTTTAGAATTGTTCGAGAAGGATACAAAAACACAACATCATGGAACTTCTGTTAAATCCATTCATCAGAAAAATCTCTTTTAAAGAAATGAAATAATTCTATGCATCTGCTGCAGAAGCTGACTGCACAAAGCTGAGTGAATTCTTCTTTCAGATTTTCCAAATTCTGCCCACATGTTTCTATGCTTTAAATAATGAACTTTAAGTTTCAGAAACATATGAGAAGAAGTGGAAGGGAAGGAAAACAATTCTAAGAATTAATCACCATGATGCATACATTTACAGTGAAAAAACAGAGGGAAGCTGAGCTCACCCTGTGAAGTACAGCAGTTCCTGTTTGAGGTAACTAAATATGGCAACAATGCTAAAATCATGTGAATCTAACACATACAGAAGGTTAACATCTGGAAGTTCAAGAAAGCAACCAAATAAATAACAGGTATCTGACAGATTTTGAAACACTAGCTATTTTTTGAAGGTGTTCACAGACGTGAAAAGATAAGACTTTGCTAAAAGCCCACTATAATACTTCCTGTACATATATATTTTTAACTTATTTTATGCTTATCTCATTTTTTTAGAATTAATTTATACATATGCAGTGATTTTTTGGGGGGAAGGGAAATCTACAAAACCTGCCGACTAATATAATGTACAGTGGAAACAGAAAATTAAATGAACCAACATTTTAAGGGTCATTGTCTAGTCGCCTGACAGCAATTGTTATACACCCCCATCACAGGTGGATCAGCAGTTGTTGCTTCTGGTGCCAGGATATGCACACATGCTGCATATTAAATGAAAACTTTCTAACAAAATTATTTTGAACATTTGCATCTATTTTGTGATCATTGTTGTGCTGATGCAATGCTGACATGATGTAGAATGGTACCAAGCATCATTGCCCCACCCCAAGGGTGATTAGTCCCTATTCTGTTAACCTCCTAGGTATCAAACTCAAGAACCTTGGGCCGGATCTGGCCATGAGACCAGCCTGGAAACAGCAAAGGTGCCTCTGCCAGCGAAAACAGAGCTTTGGGGGAGCACGTGGTCCCTCCGGGGTCTGTTTTGGCTGGCAGAGGGCTGCAGGAGGCCATTGCGGCCAAGAACGGGGTGTGTGGGGGTCTCTGTTTTTGCCCGCAAACTAAAAACAAAACAAAAGGAGAAATGTTTCCCCTTTTGCATTTGAGCATGCATAAGGGGACAGGAAAGAAGAAAAGGAAAGAGGAAAGATGAAGAAAAAGAAGGAAAGATGGTAAGAAAGCAAGGAGGGAAAAATAAAGAAAGAGGGGAAGGAAGAAGTATGAAGAGGGAAGGAAAAAGAAGAAAATGAAGGAAGGAAGGGAGGAAGGAAGGAAGGAAGGAAGGAAGGAAGGAAGGAAGGAAGGAAGGAAGGAAGGAAGGAAGGAAGGAAGGAAGGAAGGAAGGAAGGAAGGAAGGAAGGAGATTATAATGAGAGTGTGAGAGGGTCTTAGGAAAGTCCTGCCTTAGCACTTGGCTGATACAAGTGCCCCTGACATGAGTGACATCAAGCTGTCCACACCATGGTCACCCTCACCCCCACCTCCAGAGACACCTCCCCGGCTCTCCGAGGTCAAACACAACCCTGATGTGGCCCTCAATGAAATTGAGTTTGACACTCCTATTCTAGAAGGCCCTTAAAATCTGATTTTGTCGCTGACTAGGGGATTCCATGGAAGGACAGAAGCTGCAAAATGATTATATTGTTTATAAGTTTAGAATGCACTCTCCTGTGTTTTTTACTTTATTATAATTTTAGCTGTTTCATTGTACTTTAATGGTTATTTTTAATTGCTTTGTTTATTCAGTTTTTGTTGTTGTTGTATTTTAATTCTGTGCGCCACCCAAAATCACTGTGAGATGGATGAATCTATAAAGTTGATAAATAAACTAACATATAAATAATGGAATACTGTCTAATAACGTACTGGCAAAACTTCTCATATTTTTCAATGATCGAAGATAGAACATAAGTAGGATTGGAAGGGACCTTGGAGATCTTCTAGTCCAACCATTCTGCTCAACTAGGAGATGCTATAATTAAATAGTCGTCCAACCTCTTCTGAAAACCTCCAGTGAAGGAACATTCACAACTTCTGAAGACAGCCTGTTCCACTCATTAATTGTTCTCACTGTTCGGAGATTTCTCCTTAATTCCAAGTTGGATCTCTCTTTAATAATTCTCTACCCATTACTTCTTGTCCTGCCCTTGGCTACTCTGGAGAATGAGTTGATTCCCTCTTCTCTGTGACAGCCTCTCAAGTATTGGAAGATTGCTATCATGTCATCCTTCTCTTCATTAGCTTGTCTAATTCAGTACCTAGTTTCCACAACCATTCATCTTAAGCATCTTTTTTGTACTTCTCTGCACACTTTCTCAGTATCTTTTTTGTATTCTAGTAACCAAAACTGGTCTCGGCATTCCAAGTGGGGTCTTACCAGTGCAGTATAAAGTGGTACTATCACATGATATTTTTATGCACCAAAAATATTCAAAACACCACACAGAAAATAGTCATAAGAGATTAAGTACTGGCATAAGAATCACATTGTCAAATGTATTCTTAATGAAAAATGTACTTCATCCCTATTACTTTAATATTTGTAATGAGCACCCTGTGAGGTTGGTTAAGGTGTTCTGCTTGGCAGCTATGGGGTTATGGTTCACAAATATAGTAATTTCCTTAATAACATACATTGATATGAGTTTTAACTGAAAAATGTCACCTAGTCCATGAAGAAAAGGCGTGTCGTAGCCTTTTCTTTTAGTTGCAATTCTTGTCACAATCTGTAACTGTCTATTTATACAAGGTTGTTTTTGCAAGAACAACTGGTGGCATTTCAATTGCTCCAAGTATTAAGACTATATAAATAATGATAATTGTTACATTAGCAACCAGTTAGTCCTGCAGAAAACTTGCAAAGTGAAATACACCAGTTTAGGATTTCTACCACTGGTGAAATACATCAATTTCTACCACTATACTTCCCAACATTCCATCTTCATTTATGGCTGCTAAGTGTGATAAGAGAGGGTTTTGGCCTATTTTGGGTAGTGGGGTAGGGGAGTTCTATTTTAAGTAGATCTATAGCACCTTCTGCAAACACTGACATTCTTTCAAGGCTATGCTATCTTTCACTCCTGTACAAGAGTGGTACCATTTTGGCCTCAGAAGGATCCAAGCTCACAATTATCTCTGGTGATGAATGAGACAAGGTTGATCTTCATTGTGATGATGTTATTGCTATACAGACACCATAGCCTCTTAAGTGTTTCTAGGTTATCTGACTAAGAAGCCAGAGTGGCCCAACCCCAGGATATCTGAAATGTTTACATTTCTCTTTTTAAACCCCCATGATATAAATTTGTTAAATTCCATTTTAGATATTTTTCTCCATTACTACATTCCAGATTGAAGTAAGACTACCTGATCTTTAATGACTAGGATCATCTTGTCATCAATTAGAAAATTCCACATAAGCTTTGAAGTCTTATTAAAATTAAGTCAGAGTAGACTGTTCTGTTATAATTAACATGATGATTTGAAGACATTTCTGTTTAGCAGATGCAATGCAGTATTATTTCTGGAATCTCCATTTACAATGTACACATCTCATTGTAGACAATAGTCAAATTCTTAATTACGTTAACAGTTTCCAGATGGTTGCCATATTATCCTACTGCAGTAATATCATATTAAAATCCAACAAATGCCTATGGCACAAACTATCACGATACAGTTCTCTTCATATTTTATGAAATTACAGTATTATCTCCCACAAGATAAGCAAGCAATAACTATGTTAGGCTTTAAAAGCAACTTGACATTTTTAGATTTGTAATTATTTTAATTAATATTTTAATATTTAATTAATATTTAATATTTTAATTAAATTAATATTTTAATTAATTTGCTTCCCGCCCCCACTCTATGACCCCATGGCCCTGTCCTGAGATATCCACAGGTCTTGGTGAAACAGAAATTATAGCTTTGTATAAAATGAATGGTATGCACACCTAATACTATTACAGTATATTCTTATTTCTTATTGCGCGCATTTGGTCATACATAAAAATCATCTAAATACCAGTAGTTCCTATGAAGGAGAAGAACTGCAGAACCAACAAACTTTCTTTCTCCTTGAAACAAAAAAAAAAAAAACACCTTCCTGCCAATGGGGACACAGAGCTGCAGCACTTCAAAGAAAGTTCTAGTTTTACTTTGATTCCAAACAACTTGTAGCTGATCATGAAATAAATTGGCTCAACTTTCAAAAGAACCAGTATGGCTCACAAAGGATGGAGGGCAGTTTTAAAGAAGAGTATACAGTCTCTGGGGCAACAATCATAGAGAAAGAAAATAATAGACCACATCTGTTTTCTTCCAAATATACTCCAATAAGCAATACTCCAATAAGCACAGGAATACAGGATTGGATCTAGAACAGAGGGGGTCCGCGGACCACTGGTGGTCTGCGAGAAAATTTTGGTCATCTGCAGAGCACCCGGAGTAGCTGCTCCAGGATAAGGTAAGGGTGGGGAATAGAGACTCGCTCTGAATTCCAGAGCGGGAGTGAAGCTCATCTCTTGCTGGGTCTTGTGGGTGTTTCTTCCATCCCTTGTTGGTGCTCCGTGCACCTCGGTTGCACGGGAGATGTGCAACTTCCTCTCAGCCCCGAGACACTGGCCCAACCCAGCCTTTTCTCTTTGCCACTGTGATTGGTGCCTCCATGGCCTGCCCACTGCTTTTTCAGCACTGTTAAATTTAGTGCGCTTCACAATGGGGGAGACAGCATTCCCTCCTCCTCGAGTCCATTACGACATGGAGCATGGTTGCAGCCAGGTTGGGGGAGTCTCTTGGGGCACAGAGCAGGTCGTGCGTCTCCCCGGGTGACCAAGGTGCATCCAACACCAACAAAGGCCGAAGAAGGACCTGCAAGACCCAGAGAGCACCAGAGAATCAGAATGACAGAGAGATGAGAGAGAAAGCAAGAGACACAGAGAGACAGAGAAAGAGAGACAGAGAGAGAAAGGAGAGACAGAGAGAGAGATGAGAAAAAGAGATACACACAGAGAGAATGAGAGATGAGAAAGAGAAAAAGAAAGAGAGATGAGAGAGAGAGAGATACAAAGAGATGAGAGAGAGAGAAAGGTAGATACAGAGAAAGAGATGAGAGAGAAAATGAGAGAGACACAGACAGAGAAAGAGAGAGAAAGGAAAGAGAAAGAGAGACAAACGAAGAGATGGGGGAGAGAAAGACATGAGAGAGAGAAAGATATTTAGAGAGAGGGAGATGAGAGATTCAGAATGAGATATGTAGAGAGAGAGAGGGAGAGAGAGGGGGGGGGGAGAAAGACAGCGCAAGGAGAGAGATACAGAGAAAGATGAGAGAAAGAGATGAGAGATCCCAGTGTTTTGTTTTCTGTGGGAAATGGGTCCAAATGGCTCTCTGAGTGCTTAAGTTTGCAGAAACAGGTGGCCAAGCTAAGTGCCTGAAGGATCCCATCCCGTCATTGGGAGTCCAGGTGATTCAGCAAGAAGCGTGCTGGATTCATATTAATGGTCTGCGGGGTTTAAAATTATGAATTTAGTGGTCCCTGAGGTCCGAAAGGTTGGTGACCCCTGATCTAGATGTTAAACATTATTTTAATTGCAGGCAATATGATGAAAACCCAGCTAGCCTGCTAAAGAACCAATGCATCATTTCAAATCAAGGACTGGCTAATCCAACCTCCTATTTCCAACTATAATCAGCCAGGACATCTGTCCTTCTACTGCAGCCCATATTTCTACAGTATGATTGAATTAATTGTTCCCTTTCTATTTGTAACGACTGTTCTGCCTTCTATTCCTCACTATTTTGTGTCCCATCTAAAAAATGATTTTTGGATGCTATACAATTTATTATCATTATTTTTTCATAAATGTACTTATTAAATTCTTTCATAAACTTTCTTAAATTTTATCAGCTAAGAACCAGGTGTGAATGTCTGCTGAAAAAGCCAAAATTCCTGTGTATAATAGTGGGCTTCTATTGGTTTCGTTATATGAAAATGAGATTTGAGTACTTAAGGAGAAACATAAAAGTGGATGGAGGGATGGGCCCAATGGCTCAGTGGTCAAAGAGGCTGAGCTTGTCAGTTGGAAAGCTGACAGCCCGGATTCAAGACTGAGTGCCACGTAACAAGGTGAGCTCCTGTTGCTTGCCCCAGCTCCTCCCCACCTAACAGTTTGAAAGCATGCAACTTCGAATAGATAAATAGGTACCACTTTGATGGGAAGGTTGTGTGCTCCTCAGTGTACAGTCATGCTATCCACATAACCGTGGAAATATTTTCAGACAATAACTGGTTCCCTTGGCTAAGAAATGGAGATGAGCACTGCTCCCTAGAGTTGGGCAAGACTGGAAAGGAGAAAACTTTACCTTTCATTGGTTACTAAGGGAAATGTGTCAAATAAAACAAGAAGAATTCAGATCAAGAATGAAGAAATGCTGAAGGAATGTGGATAAGGAACCAAACTGAGTGACCAGTATAAAAGAAGAAGGCTGACACGATCCAGCCATACAGAAAGAATGAATGAGGAACAAATGATAAAACAAATGTATGAAGGAAGAGTGAATGGGTTGAAAGGAAAGGGGAAAAAAACCAAGGATGGCATAGCTGATACAGTTAATGCAATCCTCTCAAAGATGGACATAATAAATCAAAATAAAAAAGTGATGCATGAAGCAGAATGCAGAAGCGTTGAAAACATGGTTTGGCAAAGACTAAAAAGATATGGAGAGGAGAGAGAGATCCTTCTGCCTCCAATTTATTTAACTCTTTTTCAACGCTGTGAACTTTCTTCTCTTTCTAAAAGGGAACAGCTTGAGAGGTAGGTACACATGTATTAGGTTTGGAGGCATAAAGAAAATGCTGGATATTAGACTGGCAGCTCAGCCTCTTCATTCTTCATTGCTGGATCAATAATATTACTATTCTGATCAGCTGGTGCATTAACTATCACAGGAATGGCAAATCAACAGGATATGCACAGATGCATTCATTTTTTATAGAGCTTTCCTATGCATATCAAATGAGACCCCACTCAAAAATCCCAGGAGATTGCATTCAAGACCTATATAGCCTTGTGGTAAGAAAAGTCACATAACTATCAGTGAAATATAAGAGTGATTACAAAATGACAGGCCATCTGTCATAATTCACGGTTATGGCAGATCATTCAGCTAAAATGGCTTGGGCTTTAGTCACTATAAATAAATTAGTGATTCCGTGTATTAAGGACTGGCATAATTTTGGTGCCCAGGGGACCCACTTTTTATTTTGGGGTGCCCAACAGCTACAACAAAAGAGGGACAATTTCATGCACAAAGTGATTAGTGGGTTTCTGGAAGGAATGTGGATGGTTGCAATTTACCGGTTTGCCACAAATGCAGTTAGCATCATAAAAGCATAAAAACATGGAATAGCACAGATATAAAATGGATAAAAACGTAATAAAAATAATAGGTCAAGAACCATAGACCACACATGGCCCCTTATACAGTATATGTCAGGCCTATTTTAATGGAATAATTAATCCCCAGAATCAAACTGCTAAATTCTAAAGACAGAGAATGCAAACTAACAAACAAAATAGAGTTCCATTTACTTTAGCAGAAGAGATTTAAACCCAATAAATCAATGGAACTAAAATGAGCTAAAATTTGACAGGATCATCCCCACCAGTAAAAGATAAAATTGGGTGCAGGTATAAATGTGTCTAATTTACTGTTCTTAAAATTCACTGAGATGAAAGTACCCCAGAATGTGAGAAAAATGAAATTGTAGCATGTGACTAAAAATATTACAAGGAGCCCAGACTAACCATGCTCTGTCGCCTGTCAGGTGTTTGACACTTTGTACTACCTTTAGCAGTTACAAGCAGGCAACAGAATTATGAAATGAAACAGAATTATGAAATGAAATTGTAGCATGTGACTAAAAATATTACAAGGAGCCGACTAACCATGCTCTGTCGCCTGTCAGGTGTTTGACACTTTGTACTACCTTTAGCAGTTACAAGCAGGCAACAGAATTAGCTTTATCAAGCCTCTAGCACAGTGTTTATCACAACCTAGGCAACTTCAAGCTATATGGACTGTACAGACTTCAATTCCCAGTATTCCCCAGCCAAGCATCTTGATGTGGTTGAGAAGCACTGCTCAGATTTGACATTCAAAAAATCTCTGCTCTAGTTTATAAACCACAAATTGAAAAAGTCCACTTTAGTAGGCAACTGCCCAGAAGAAAAAAAAATCCTTAATTAAGGCAAATTTAGGGCTGATTTGCAAATCAGTCAACACAAATGATTACATTTCAATATTTTTATTAGATTATTCTGCCATACACTAAATAAATAATTATTAGCTTATTTGCTTGCTTCTGTATATCTTGAAGCTTTATGGCACGGTCAGAAAGGAATGTCTTCAATAAAAATTTCCCTCTGAAACATTTTATGTCAGAGATGTTCAAGAAAGGGGAAGTGATCAACCCAAAATGAGAGTACATGGAAATGAGTCAGTGAAGAGGCCTATTAAAGATAATAAAAAATGGTCAGAGGGTTCAGCTAAACTGAAAAGACAGTTTAAAAGGTATTTTAAATACCAGCAAGCTTTAAAGGAAATTGGCAACTTTAAAACAATTGAGCAATACAGAGGTAAGAAACCTAACAAAGACTGTAAATCCTGCATTCCAGAAATACTCAGGGGGAAAGAGTTTCAAGTTTGCGGAGTTTGAAATAGAGGGGGAGATTGTTCTACAGCAGGGCTCTCCACCTTGGCAACTTTAAGCCTGGAGGACTTCAACTCCCAGAATCCCCAGCCAGCTTTGATTCTGGGAGTTGAAGTCCTCCAGGCTTAAAGTTGCCAAGGTTGGAGGCCCCTTGTTCTACAGTACCAGTTCCCACCACAGTTTCTTGCTGTACAGCTTTTAGTAACATTTCCTCTCCGTTTTTCAATTTGGGCATCTAATGCAAACCTGGGTTTAAAAGCTCAGGACACCCTGGAAAGACCACCGTTTAAGCCCTGTTTCGTTGGCTTTATAAGAAGCCTTGGGGGGAGGCGGGGGGAAACGGCGCTTATCTCTCAACTCATCGAAGGCATCGCAAGGATTCCGAAGGGAAACAGCTGACCCCTGTCACTTTGTGCCCAGTGCGGCGGGCGTCTTTTAACGCAGGGCAAAAAAGCATTGCTTTCCTTTCTGTGCAAGGGGGGCAAACCCTTGGAAACGGAACCCCCCCCCCCACCTTGGGCTCTTTTCAAGCCTCGGTTCCCCCCAAAGCGGGGAAAGGCAACGCCGCACGTGCAAGGGCTCCGAGCAAGAGCCCGGCCCCCAAACAAAAGCCAGACCGGGGTCAGAGCCTTCCTTTCCCTTACGAGAATCTTTCGGAAAGTCGCCTTCTGCACTTCCCCACTTCTCCCGCGGCGCAAAACGCAAGCTCCCTCGACCGTTGTTGCCACGAGGACTCCGAGCGGGCGCTCTCCTTTCCGGCCGCGAAGTTTGGTCCGGTGCCCTCCCCTGCAGCAAGGTCTCGCTCCGAAAAGGAAGGCACCCGAGGCGGCTGCCCGGACCTGCCGAGAATGAATGAGCGCCTGTCTCTCTGCCTTCGCAAACGTCATTTGGGGGGAAGCTGCCTCTTGCCAACCCAGGCAGGAGAAAACTTCGCCTTCCTCGCACTGCCGAGCTGCGGCGGCGGAGGAGGATCCCGGTGCACCCGCGGCCAGCTTTAAGAAGAAGAGAGAGCGCCGAGGGAAACTTACCGTCCCAGACCTTCGGCTGTAGCGCCATAAGCCAAGGCGCCCGGCTAGGCAAGCGGGGCTTCCTTCCTCCCCAAGCGCCCTGCCGGCGGGCAAGCGGCTAGGAAGCGGGACAACCTGGGGCGCTGTGTACGCTTGTGCGCCTCAGCCACGGAAGATTGGCCAGCGGCTCCTCCTCCTGCTGCAGCAGCACCAAAGGAATCCTCCATCTCCTTCCCCCACCCACCACCCCAACCCCAGTTGCCCGCCCCGCCTCCTCCTTCGGCACCGGAGGAAGCACGCCTGGGCTTTCCCTGCGAAGCACCTGGTTAGCTGGTAACTCAGGAGGGTGGCATCCCTCGTGGCAGGGGTAGAAAGCCGTCCCCGTCGCCTCCAGGTTTCTCGGTGATCGTTTTAAGGACGGTTTTGCACCGTGACCGGTTGTTTCTTTCAACTAAAGCACAGGTACTCAAATTCCCAGAATTCCCCATGCTAGGGAAACAGTGAAATCCCCATGCTAGGGAATTCTGGGAGTTAAAGTCCACGTGTCTTCAAGGAACTGAGTTTGAGAATCACAGCTTTAACAGTAGAGGTAGTCCTCCACTTAGGCCAGAGGCCCCCAAATGGGCAACTTTAAGACTTGTGGACTTCAACTCCCAGAATCCCTCAGCCAGCATAGCTGGCCGCAGGTGTACCAGGATCCGCTGCCGCCAATTGGCATAGGAATTCTGGGAGTTGAAGTCCACAAGTCTTAAAGTTGCCAAGTTTGAGGACCCCTGACTTAGGCCCACAATTGAGCCCCATTTGTTCCTTGCTTTGTGACACATTTGTTAAGTGAGTTTGACCCCCATTTTGTAACCTTCCTTGTTAAGTGAATCGCCGCTGTTTTTAAAGGAGTAACAGGGTTACTCACTTGACGGTTCCAGATTCACTTCACGTGAAACCACGGCCATGAATCTGGCTTCTCCATTGACTTTGCTGGTTAGACGGTCACAAAAGGTGATCACATGACCAGGAGACACTGCAACTGTCATAAATACATCAAAGTTGTCAAGTGTCTGTGTTTTGATCACGTGACCAGAAGGGTGCTACAGTGGATGTAAATGTGAAAAATGGTCATAAACCACTTTTTCCAGTGCTTCAAACTTCAAACGGTCACTAAACAAATGATTGTAAGTTGAGTACCTGTATAGTCTTGTTTTCACCTTTTCACCCATTACAATGCTTACTGTTGTCCCACTCATGGAGGAAGTACTCTCTCCTCCAGATTTCTTTAGTGTAACTTTCTATTGCCTCCCTCTTCATTTTTTCCCTTTCTCTTCCCTCCCCCCCCTCCTTTCCCCTTCTCCTTTGCAGTCATATCCGCTGCCTCTTTTTTCCTTTCTTTTTCACTTGTGGTTTTGCCCAGATTCATCCTGGTCCTATTTTGGGTGCAAATCTGTGTCAAAGGACAATCCACCGATCTTAAAACTAAGGGGAAAAAACTATGAGTTTCAATGGCACTGCTCTGGCATTTCTTATTCTGCCTCAGAAAAAAAGGGTTGGTGTGTTAATGTGTCTTTTATGTTTCCAATCAGAACAAGTTAAGGAAACTGTTGGAATTTCCTGGCTTTGCTGCCCTTTTCAGCTGCTGATGGAATCATTACCAATCACTTTCCTTAATATAGGATGGACTGCAGAGGTGGTATTCGGCAGGTTCTGACCACTTCTGGAAAACTGGTAGCGGAAATTTTGAGTAGTTCGCAATACTACACATCCTCGATATTAAGGTGCTTGGTAACTGGCATGTATTTGTGATGGTGGCAACATCCTGGGGTCACGTGATTGCCATTTGCCACCTTCCCAGCCGACATCTGACAAGCATGGTCAGTGGGGAAAGCTGGATATGCTTAAAGTCTGCAGCGATTTGCTTATCAACCAGGGCTAAAATGTAAAATTGGGCAGGACTCATTTAATAACTGCCTTGTTTAGCAATGGAAATTCAGGTCATAAGGTGAGGACTACCTACTGTATATATGAGAATTGGCAAAACCTGCCCACAGGCTGCTGTGAGAATCTGGAATAACATTTCACTGATAAAATTGTATTAAGTCTTTTCATGGGGAAAATATACATGTCAGGTTTTCAAGTGATGGAATCCATTTAAAAAAGAAAAGAGCAAAGTCCCATCTTCCAAAACAATTTATTGTATTTAGGAAAGCATCAAATTGGCAAAGTCCGTGGTAATTCCGGATCTGACACAACCCGGAATTACTCCACAATATTAGAAGTTAGAAACAACCCCCAAAAGTCATATTCGCCAATAGAAGTAATTCATCGTTGCTAGATGTCATAAATCTCCACCTCAAGGGGCCTCAGCATGGTCAGCTCGTGTTCCCATGGGAAGAAGAATCACCTAGCCTAAACAACTCTATCTCCACTCTTTCCTCCTTAGGAATGTGGCACAACCAGAACCCTTCCCCCATAGCCACCAAAGAGAAAGTAAAGAGAAAGAATAATAATAAGCCTAACTAAAATGGCTATACATATGTCAATTTCAGGTTTGACATTACGGAGATCACAGGGTAGAGACCTATGAGTCTTGGTGGGAATAGGGTTATTAGTTGGATCATGGAGCTGATTAACACTTTGTTAAGGGAGTGAATATTTCTTCAATGGACTATCCACTCCCAATCATCTTGGGCAACTGGATGGAGGCTGGATAGATCAATCCTACCATCAGCTGCTGAAGGACAGTCAGCTGTGATCAAGTTGGCAGGAAGCCGGAAGTTGCTCCCACTGCTTGCTTTTTTTTAACCCTTGGACATTCTCTTTCTCTGTTTAGATAAGGAAGTAACTCTAAAACAATGACTCAGTGGGTCACAGGTTGTCTAGTCATTATTAAATATGGAAATAAGAGCCACAGCTGGTTGTCATATACCTACTATGGACATTAATAAACGGGGGTCACTAGAGGCACTGCAGAAAAAATAAAAAAAATGGCATTAAATATAGATTTTATTCCCAACGTTGGATGTTTTATCAAAGGAAACATTTAAAATATAAAAAAAAAACATTTGAAAAACTTATTCTACCTCTTGAAATACTGTATAAGATAAAGACTTATCACTGAAAACCTGGGAATAACATCTATGCATATTAGCAGGACTTTTTTTTTTTTTTTACGTATATTGGTGATATTCTAAGGAAAAATACAAATTTACCTGGTTCCAGGTAGATTTTCAACAGCATGGGAAGGGCAATATGGTATAAACCTTCCAATTTTGTTTCAGACACTTTCATTGAATGACCTCAAAACAGCTCAACAATGCTATCTTGGTTTGATCCTCTAAGGCAGGGCTGTCAAACTCATGGCCTGCGGGCTGGATGTGTCACGTGCTGGCCACGCCCAAACCCGGTTTAGCAATATGTCACGTGACGATGCTGTGACGGCATGAGTTTGACACCCCTGCTCTAGAATTATACTACTGAAAAATCCAGAAAAATCAACATACTTGGAATCAGTGATCCTAAGATAATTTCATTTTGAAATGTATACCTCAAAATCAGATTAGCAAATATAAAAACCAATTGTTTGGGGGGAAAACTGTAGATAATATGTAGATTTATATTTTATGCGAAAAGATCAGCAATGACAAGCACCCTGTTGTACATTTCAGGAAAGACCGGGGTGGGTGGGCCCACATGCTCATCGCAGTGAGCCGGTTTTGAGACAGCTGATCTTTGGAGCAAGGAGTTCACCCGAACCGGGAGAATCCCACCCCTGCATACGAGGATATGGCCGAAGCCCAAAGTGGGAAGAGTCAGAGTCTAAAACGGATGGAGTTATAGCCATTCATTCACTGTGATGATCCGTAGTGTAACACAAACTTAACAAAATACAAAACGTAAATAAATGTCCTTTAATGCCTCCAACTTGGCCCCACTGTTCAATAATTCTCAGCTGGAGATAAAACTCATTCAAAAATAGTCTTCAAAAGAAAGCAATACAGTCCGAACTTAATGAGCAGATAGAGGTGAAATAAAAAACCCAAAACAAACTACAATGGGAAATTCCACAACGGGCCAGGATAAGTAATTACCAACTTCAAGGAGATAATAAGGCACAGTCTGTTGGAAGGATGCCAACCAAGATAACTTCAGCCCAAAATAAAACATGCTTTTTATGCTGTGCTTTAACCGTCTCTCTTATATACTCTTCTCCCCAGTTGCAACCAATGAGAGGGATCATGGCCGCTTCCTCTCTCGTAAGCCAAGTTGTTTCCTTCTCCATTCCTCCCTGTGTGTCCTAGGATGAAGAGGGGATGAGCCTGGTTCTTCCGCTGACTGCCCAGCCAGCCTCTGCCTTTCCCCAGCCTCCTCCACAACTTCTGGAGCCACACCTCCACTCCCTGTTGGCTGTTCCTCCTCTCCCTCAGAGTCCGACTCTAACAAGGGCATGACATTCACCTACTAACTAATGTTTACTCAATCAGAAAGAAAACAGCACTGAAAAAGTGACTTATGGCTATTTTTCACACTTATGAAGCACCCCCATGGCCACATGGATGCTTGACAATGGATTCGTGTTTATGACAGTTGCAGTGTCCTGGGGTCACATGGTCATCCTTTTCAACCTTCTGACAAGCAAAGTAACAACCGTGTTACTCATTTAACAACTGTAGTGATTCAGTTAACAAATGTGATAGGGAAAGTAGCAAAATGGGGCAAGACTCACTTAGCAACATACATTTTGGGCTCAACTGTGCTCGGTAAGTCGACGACTGCCTGTATAAGTCTTCAAGATGGCTCAATACTTGGTTTATTTGTTTAAAGGTTTCTAGGCTGCCTTTAGGGAGAATAAAAGCAGAATGGTATAAAGGAGCCCCCTTCCATGGCCCATTTGGTGAGAAAATAAAACAGCCCAGTGCTGTGTTCATTTTTTCCCCTCTCCCAGACCCAGAACTGAGAGATCCCTTTGGGGAGGACAAGGGCCCCCGGCTTTGCCAGCATAATCAGTGGTCTGGATCTGCTTTGCTTCCATCCTGTTTCAAGTTGGTTGAGCAACAGTCAGGGTGGAGCCCAGGAGAAAGTGCTGCAAAGAAAGGGTTTCAGCTCTTTCCCCCTGCCAATCTCCTTTCCTCTCACAGCTCCTTGGTGGTTTCCCAGCTGAGCAGCGCTGAAGGGAAAGATTTCTTTGGGAACATTGTTTTAGGTTCCTCCAATGGCCTGAGATCATGCTTCCCCCAAACAAGCCATTTTCTTCTGCTTTCCTCCCTTCCCTGAGCAGGCCGGATGGGAAGGACTCGGGCCCATGGCCTGAAGGATCCGTGATCCTGTTCTCAGAAGACGTCTTCATCTAATGAGTATGGAACAGCAACATTTTTTTCATTTTATCCAGCTAGGCTCCAGGACAGAAATCTTTTGGGAATGTACATAGCTCAGTGTAAAACAACATCAACAACAACAAAAACATTAGGAGTGCAAGCTGCATATACTCCAGTGCAAGGTTTCCAAAAGGGGATTTCTCCAGCCCTATCTTGGTTTGATTGAAGGCAAAAGGAGAATGTGAGGGCCTAGGGTAAGATGGTTAGACAGTGTCATCAACACTGAACATGAATTGGGACAAAGTCCGAGGAACAATGGAGGTTGGGGAGGTTTCTGCAGCCGTGGGACTCTACTGGTTTGGACCGGTTCTATAGAACCGGTTGTTATGATTCTGTGCAGTTTGGAGAACTGGCAAATTGTAACCCCTGGCCGGCCCTGCCCCTCTCCGCCCACCCCTCCCTTCTCAGTCAGTCCTTATCACGTATGTGTGACATCGTGTGCATGCCCGACATCGCTGACTGCGTTCTACTCCGCCCAGTCACTCCTTCAGGTATTTCTTCCCCCCCTCCTGATGATCAGCTGTTCCAATGATCAGCTGTGCCGGGATCCCCCTCGCTGTCTTACTGCTTTGCCCAGGAGGTTTCCCTGAGGGCCAGGAGGCAAAAACAGGCGTGCAGGGGGAGTGCTGTGCGCCCCCCCGTGCTCTGTTTTTGGCCTTCTTGGGTCCCAGGGAGTCCCTGGGAGCAAAAACTTCCCCCAGAAGGCTTCCCAGAAGCCCAGGAAGCCCAAAAATGGAGCACAGGGTGTGGGTGCTGTGCGCCGCCCCATGCTCCATTTCTTGCCTTTCTGGGTCCCAGGGAAGCCTTCTGGGAGCAAAAATGCCCCCCAGGAACTCCCTGAGGTCCAGGGGGCAAAAAAAACTGGTGGGGGGGGGGCTGTGCTGCAAAAAAAGAAGAAGCCACACCCACCCAGTCATGGGCACACCCACCTAGCCACACCCACAGAACCAGTTGTTAAAAAATTTGAATCCCACCCCTGGGTTTCTGATGTGTTATGGGGACGCAAATAGTCAGAGACAACTTAGTGACTGAACAACAACAATTTTGTTTTACAGCACCCTGTGCTTGCTACTTTTATGAAGCAATGGGTGTCCTGCACCAAGCAGCAAAAGCATACTTTTCCAACTTTGGGTTATCATGAGACAACTTCTCCTTATAGTTAGCAATAGTAAAAATGACCACCACTTCAGCAGTGATACACCATAAAAGTAAAGAGAGGGGAGAAAGGAAAGTAAAAGTGAAAAAAAAAAACTTTTTTGGGGTGAAGTTACAAACCACATTCAACAGGATAGTGCCAGCCTCATGCACTGTTCTGATCCTATGTAAAATGGCATGTAAAAATGTACATCTCTTTACGGAGAGGAATTTTAATGGTTTTTTTTAAATGATTTATATTAAATAACTAAATATTTTGTGTATCTCTTCCATAACATGCAATTTGGAGTGTCTCTTCTGGGATAGAAAGAAATGCAAAATTATAGGAACATTCGGTATATTTCACTTACATCAGTGGTGGTGTTCAAATATTTTTACTACTGGTTCTGTGGGCGGGGCTTGGTGGGTGTAGTGTGGTGTGGTGGACATGGTGTGGCTTGGTGGGAATGGCTTGGTGGATGTGGCAGGAGAAGGATACTGTAAAATCCCCATTTCCCTCCCACTCCAGGGGAAGGTTACTGCAAAATCCCATTCCTTCCCCATCCCACTAACCTGTTTTTCAGCTCCGTTCTCCTGTGCAGGGCAACAAAAGAAGACCCAGCCGATCAGCTGGGACTCCGATCAGCTGGGACTTGGGAAGTAGCAAATAGATGGGGGCAGGGCCAACCAGAGGTGGTATTTACCAGTTCTCCGAACTACTCAAAATTTCTGCTACCAGTTCTCCAGAACCTGTCAGAACTGGCTGAATACCACCTCTGACTTACATTCTATATGAAAGGGTGAAATACCATTTTTCCTCATAATTGCCACTTGCATCCTCATGACTTTTTCAGACTGGTGACCCCTCCATGATATTGTATGTTCAAAATATAACCCAATGCTTACTGATTTTGAGGCATTTGGTAGCATTTTTCTTATTAACGCATTTCATTCAAAGGCATGCATTTTTGTGAGAGACAGTTCACATCATCAGATGCCATAGAGAGGCTAAACCTCTCTCTATGTAGGGTTTAAGTGGGAGGAAGGGAAGATAAGTTGGTTGTGTAGATGTAGGTTACTTTTAAAACAGATTACAAGTAACTTATCAATTAACTTGTGTGTAGTATGTTAAAAACCAATTGCATTTGTTGAGAACTTCTGAGATTGATCAAAACTTTTTGATGAGTTCAACATTTCTTGCCACCCTTTTCTAAAACAACCCCTTTGATGGGTAGCTATGGAGGGCTCTGTGAGGATGAAATGCTCTGAAACTATCTTGTTCTTCTTTTGAGTCCTGATGTCAAACTTCTGTCCATTAATTCTTTTGCTGATTTGTCCAACACATCACATTGGAGAAGAGCATGTGAATCTTTCATAGGTAGTTCCTGGGATCTATAATGATGTGTTGGCATAGATGTGGGGACATTTGGGTTAATGCACTGTCCGGTTCCGTGTTGCCATAATTGTCCTAGTGTTTCTTGTTGTTTGTGAGAACGTTGGGTGGTTGTCTGTATGCAAATATGGGCATGCCATCCAGTACCTGAGAAAGTACAATATCATTGTCCCATATTGGTTGCAGCCTATTAATAATGCACTTGTGTGGCTTGAGCTGTGAGTTGTAGAGACAGGCAATGGGGTTCTGCTGTTCTACAGCAGGAGTGTCAAAATTAATTTCACTGAGGGCCGCATCAGGTTTGTGTTTGACATCGGGGGGGGGGAGCTGGGGTGGGCGTGGCCAGGGTGGGTGTGCCAGCATGACATCACTCATGTCAGGGGGCGCCTGTGGTGGCCTGAGCGCTCTGCCAGTGAAAACGGGCTCTCAAGGCTAAGGATGGCCTCCTGCAATCCTCTGCCTGTGAAAACAGAGCTCGGGAGGGCTTCACGCAGCCCTTGTGAGCTCCATTTTCACTGGCAGAGGCACTGTGGGGTGGTCCTTTGCTGTTTCCAGGGCAGCTCTGTAGGCCGGATCTAAGCACCCCGTGCAGGGGTGGGATTCTACCATTCGCTAGAACCGGTTGTTAACAGTCTAAGAAGTTCGGAGAACCGGTTGTTAGAAGAAATTACTGGCCTAATCCTGTAAGGAAGGCAGGAAGGAAACATTCTGGTGTTGCTTACAGAAACTGCCTCTCCGTTAACCCTTATTACATTCTTGGCAGGACTAGACTTCCTGTCTCTGGAACTTCTCTGGAGTTTTTCCCCCCCTCCTTTGCTGGTACTTTGCTTGTGTGGAGTGACCATTCAAAGTTCAAAGGCACCGAACCATTCAAAGGCACTGAAAAAAGTGACTTATGACCATTTTTCACACTTACGACTGTTGCAGCATCCCCACAGTCATGAGGGGCCAGGTGAGGAGATGCGTGCCTTGATGTGAGTGATATTGAGTTGGCCACGCCGAGCCAGTCACATGACCACCAAGCCATGCCCACCAACTAAGCCACACCCACAGAACCGGTTGTTAAAAAATTTAAATCCCACCCCTGAGCCCGTGGGCTGCATCCAGCCCCCAGGCCTTGTGATTGACACCCCTGTTCAACAGTTCTGTTTCTATGATCTGTCTTTTAATAAGTCCTTCCTGAGAACTCGTCTGGTTTTGTTCAGTTGCCTAGTGATCTCATGGGTGGGTAGTTAATTTCCTGGATAAACTTTTAAGACATTAAAAGTTACAACCATTTGTCTGAAATGGTATAAGGTTTCCTGCTCAAGCAAGAGATAGGACTAGAAGTCCTCCAAGTTTCCAGTCCAACTCTGTTATTCTGTTATTTTGTTATTGTAATATGGCTATCCTAAACACAAATTTATTTTGTGTGTTTTTTTCTCAATAAAATGTGTGGGAAGAAAGGACAGCAAGAGTAAGATTCCTGTTGAACCATTTGCAAAATCAGTTGACATTATGCAAATGAATTTTAAAAAGAAGCTTATGTTATGGGCATGTATTTTTTTTTCATCCTAAATTTAGAATGTAGAACTTGGCAAGTTTAAGACTTGTGGACTTCCAACTCCCAGAATTCCTGAGCTAACATGACTGGAGGACTGTCAAGTTTGTCTGTCATGACTGTCAAGTTTGTCTGTCATGACTGTCAAGTTTGAAGACCCCTGATACAGAATATAGAATGTGTTTAGAATGTGTTTCTTTGATAAGATAAGATAAGATAAGATAAGATAAGATAAGATAAGATAAGATAAGATAAGATAAGATAAGATAAGAGAATAGATTGCTTCGGCTATAGACAAAGCAATTTTTTACACCCTAGAAAATTTAAAACTCAAGGCAGTTTGAAAGAAAGATATTTGCTTCTATATTTACTCCATTTTGAGTTTTGATAAATACATAACATTTTTATTTGTTTCAAAGCTACAAAACCAATTTAATCATGAACACCTTTCTTTTATGAGAATGGGATTACAGTTCCCATAATTCTCACCTATCAAGGGTAATCATGCAACAGTGAAAAAGGAATCAGTTTTTGACATACACAGCTGCAAACAAATTTTGTTAAATTTTATTTTTAGTCATAAAGCAGAACACCACTGAAAATTTACCCTGTGGTAAGATGGGTGACCAATACATTTTACAAACAAACAAATTCTTAGCTATAGACTCTTGCTGTGTTATAGGCCAGGTTCTCTATGTTCATAATATGATAGGAGGAAAACCATGTTAATTTATGATCGTAAAAAATTCAAAGGACTAATTTCATGTTTTCTGACTTAACAAATATTATTTATGTTAGTAATAGGAAGGGAGGACTTCTGTAGTTTTCATGCTTTCAAACTCCATGTCATTGTACAAACTTATATATCATTTCTCTAGACCTTTAACAGGAAGGAAAGGGGCAGGAAAAAGAAAGTTGCCTGTTTTAGCAAAATCTAAAAATAGTTTTTTTCAGTTTCATGGGCAATCTGTCAAAATGACACAATCACATTCAACCAAAAAAACCAAATGAATGCTATATTGTTTTGTGTGTAATTATTATGTAATTTTGTATGTAATTATTTGGAAAATACCGAAGGATTTTGGAAGCTAGTCCAAACTAGAAGAAAGGGTAGGGGAAAAGAATAGTGAATGAATTGCTGCTTCTTGAGTCTATAGCTTCAGGCCAATGTGAGTCAGTCTGCTTCGAATAATGGATTCCTGGGATCTGGGGTTCTGGGGTAGAGAGGCATATTCTACACAATATGCATATGAATGAAACTGCATAGGCAAATCATTCAAAACTTTGGATTGAACTATCATAATGATGCTGATGGTATCCAGCATTATTGTTCCTTACCATTTAATTCCAAAGAATCAGTGGATAACTTTGAATATCACCCCAGCTAATGGAATAGGGGACAAAGAAAAAGCTGAAACTAAGGTTAAATGTTGTGCTGTTGCCAAAAGGAAATTGGGCTAAGTTTTGCAGCACAGTGAGTGATGCATTTCCACAGTTATAGCTAGAACACCTATTGTGAGGATTTGTATGCCAGTTGGGTTTGCAACAGTTATTCACATTTTGATTTCAGCCCATCTAAGTGTTTGGAAGTTGCAGTTGGTGTAAAATGTAGCAATTAGCCTGGCAGCCATGCATATTATGCAATTTAGGGTGGACTTGGCAATGAAGCACCTATAGACCACAAAGCTTCTATAATTGCATAATTGGATTGACAATTCCAAAATGAAATCTAATTAATAATAATAGTAATGAAAAAATGTGGCTGAAAACTTACAGAAACTCATACAAAAATAAGGCTTTATGCACGATGGTCTGAGTTTGTTGGTGTTCTCACCAAGTCCATTGGAATTGGACAGCTAATAAATTCAAATAAAATGAATAACTGAATAAGACTTTGCAAGTTTTCAGGAAATGTTTGTCAACATTTCGCAAATTTTGGGGCAGTGAGCACTGAACAAATTTGTGTAACCTAGCCTTGGCTCACTATTAAGATCACCACTCTCTGGTTTAAAAGGAAACAAAGTCATTCTTGTTTTCTCAAACCTTTATCATCATCTCCCTTAAAATGAATATATCTGTGCCCCATTGTTTTTTTTTTTAAAGAATAGGGTCTAGTGTCATACAAATAGACTTCTACTAAACTAGAATTACTTCCTTTCCTCTTTCCATCTGTGTACTTTTTGTATTCCCACAACTTTTATGCTCATCATAGTGGTGTTGGGGTGTGTGTGTGTGTGTGTGTGTTGGGAAGGAGTGAAGAGTGCTTGGGAATTAATGGCAAAAATATATAATCGCAGAAGGTTCATGGAAGGCATGAAATTGCGGCCTGACTCAGAAACTTCCCTCCAAAAAGGGCAGATTGGAGACTAGCCACAAATTTTCCAGAACTGTTGGTTTCAGCTATATTAGAACCACTATTTCCTCACTCAACTTCATCATTGCATATACCCAACCATATATAATAAATATCTCAGGAGGACAGCCAATAGAAACATGCATGAAAAAGTCAAGTCAAGTCCCAATGATTCTGCCTATTTCTTCAGAAATTACAGGATCAAACACCACACAATTAACAGGAGAAGCTCCAAATCCATCTCCAAGCAGGTCAGAGCAACTGGTACCTAGAATATATGTACTTCACAATGCCCCAGAAGATGTTCTTCTGACCTCTTGTTTTCCAGCAACAAAAAATGTGCGGAGAAAGGAAAATATACTGACCATGTTGGAGGGTATTTTCTAAATATATCCAAGCTGCTGATCCCCAAAGCATCAGTGCTTTTTATCTCACTTTTTTTTCCATTCAGAAAATGTATTTTATATAAAGCATAATAGCAATGGGTACTTCATTGCACCTGTGGAGTGGAGCTCACCTCACTAATAAATAGAAACCTCTGGATTTAATCCAATATATTGTATTCTTATTTCTCATCATTTTACTATAAATCACCTTCAGTTAAAGAAATAATACTGAAGGTGATTTATAGTACAACAATGAGAAACAAGAAATTTTCTGACTGGGAATAAAAGTGAGGAAAAAATCCTGGATCCTCAAGGATTAACAGTTGGATATTTTAGCCAGGTCAGAAAATAACCTCCAATAGTGTAACTGTATGGTAATTTTGTCAATGCTGCAGCAAGGTCTGTTAAAAAGATTGATACAGTATTACATGGATGGAAGAAAAGATACTCATTCTCCATCAATTATGCATTTTTTTTCTTCCTTGTGTTTTCCCCACTAGTGCGGGGTCTGCTTTTTTTCTGACCAACCAAGTGTCGATCCCTTGATTGTGACAGGAATTGACTAACCTGAGGCGGACATTATGGGATGAGAGAGAGTGACTGTCCCAAAGACATCCAACCAGCTTTCAGGCCTAAGGTAGAACTAGAGCAAACCGTCTCGTGGTTTCTAGCTTGGTGCCTCAACCACTAGTCCAAACTGCCTCTCACTTTCAAGTGTGTAATAATCACTCTAATCCAGGGCTGGGATTCTACTGGTTTTGTCCGGCTCTGTAGAACCAGTAGCTCTGAAGAGCAGCAGACACAGAACCGGTTCTGTGTCTGCTGCTGTTTTGGCCCACCCGCCTGCCCGGGCTCTTACCTGACCTTTATTTCCTGCTTTTTCAACCTCAGCTGCTTTGCACGGCACAGCTGTGGTTGAAAAAGCAGGAAAAAAAGTGCTTTTTCAAATGCTGCGCACCCGCGCGCAGCGCTGCTCAGCTCTCCAGGCAGCAAGCTGACGATGTTTCACATGCGCACGTAAATCACCGAGCCGGTAGTTACACTGGTCGGATCCAACTCCAGCTCTAATCCAGTATTTTTCAACCATGGAAACTTTGAGATGCTTGGACTTAAACTTGAAGTCTAGACAACTTAAAGTTGCCAAGATTAAAAAATACTAATTGATACAGGAATTCACTTATTCTGCATTTGACCACATATTTGTCCATCAGCAGTGCCATTTTGAAAACTGGAGCGTGTTTAGTAGTTAATAGGCTTAATTTCCCCACTGTTTCTATTGGTTAAATGATCCGACTTAAATATTAATATCTTACTTATTTCATCTAATAGTTCTATAGTGTGAAAACGATGGACTAATTATAGCTTTTTTGTGTATAGGTAATCCATGAATTTATGGAGTGTTTTCCATTTTTATTTCCTTTTTTTACATATAATTTTTTTTTTAAAAAAGTAAATGATTAATGATAGATCCTGTGATCCATTTTTACTCTTCTGAAAAAAAGATAAAGCCACAAATGTTGCCAAGCATTTTGATAGTGGCTCTTTAAGTTTCAAAAGATTGGAAGAAAGCTATTATTCTGGCATCTCTGCCATCTGCCAGTCTGGTATCCTTGTATAACTTCTCTTGGCGTGCCTTAATCTTGTGGTTGTTTTTTTTAAATTCTTTCAAAGGATCTTCAAACTGAGCAGAAGCCAGAACAGCCACTGTACCCATCTCTTAGTTCTGGGCATCAGGCGAAAGACAGACTCCCTGCTTTACATACCTACCAAGGACAGTAGTTGCTAAGAAAGCCAAGAAGAATGGCTCTTTTGACTGAATGTGTAGATTTTGCTTTTGAAGGCAGTAGCGATGGCTGGAGCAGGGCACCGCAGGCCATGGGACAAGGGCTGATTCACAAATGAGCTTTGTCATATGCCACTGCCCGGACACCTGCAGCTGCTCCAGAGTGCTGCTCACAATAGGGGCACTTTGTTTGGAGTCTAGCCTCCCAAAGAGAGAACAAGCGAACATAAAAAGGCAAAGTTTAAGTCATCGAATCCCCTCCAAATAAAGCTGTGGGTCGAACTCTTCCCTTCAGTCAAGTGTTCGTCTGGAAGTTTCTAAGTGACTGAATAATAGAGATGATTCTCTATTTTTCTCAACCTCAATTCATTCTAATCTGCTTCACATTTTTGATCAGAGCTGGCACAAAATTCTCCATCAGAACGGCTCAGAGTTTCTGTGGTAGAAAAAAAATATGCCATTCTATGAACAGAGAAGCATTGGACTGTTTTAAGTACTGGTGTTATAACATAATTGAGGCTTGTAGTCTTTATAGTTCAGGCCTGATTGAGGTCCTGCTTATAATAGATTATTTTTCTTCTTCTTTTCTCTGGTTTATCCTGACCCAAAGATGCTTTTTTCAAGAGGCAACTGAACTTTTTGTCCAGTTTTATCCAAAAGTCTAGTTGCCCCTTGAAAAAGCACCTTTGGGATAACTGTGACCTGGTTGACTGAGAATCTCATAGTCCAAGCATTTTCCTTTATTTATATATGAATATTTTGAATTCAGTGTATTGTCCGGGCATATTATTTTACAAAAGAAAAGAGGGGGGGGTGGAAATGTTATTAGTAACATATATGCTAATAACAATAGTAGTGGTACAACAGAATGATTTTAACCAAACTTATAATTATGTTGGTTTATTTATAATCCTATTAATTATATTAGCATACTTATAGTTATAAACCATGTTTATGTTTAATTTATACATAGCAATATTTCTTCATCTAATTGCTTATTTGATTGCTTATTATACCCAATGACTTATTTGATTGCTTATTGTACCTTATGACTATCATTAAGTGTTGTACCTTATGATTCTTGACTCTTGATGAATGTATCTTTTCTTTTATGTATACAGAGAGCATTTGCACCAAGATAAATTCCCTGTGTGTCCAATCACACTTGGCCAAGAAAGAATTCTATTTTATTCTAATTTCTACCTCTTATCTCTAATCACTCATAAAATCTATTCCATGTTAAATAATACTCTGTATCACCTTTATCTTTTATTTTCAATGTCAATCTATCAATTTCTGCACAGTCCAATATTTTTCGAATTATATTTTCATCTGATGGGGTGTTCTCATTTTCCCAATATTGTACAAATACAATTCTCATGTAAAATCAAGTACAGTATATAGTTCCTTTATCATACTTCTCTGATATTATACCTAACAATAATATTTCTGGTTTCAAATCTATACGCAGCATATAGATGACTGAAAATCTCCATAGGTTTATTCTGACATTTCATGCTCTCCTATCTTTGCTTCTAAAGTGGTTATGCTACGATTGTTGAACAATGATAATTTTTTAGATGTTTTGTTGGTAAGTAAAAAAAAAAAAAACAGTTACAGTGTTTTGTTCTAACACCAGTGGCTGGTTCATTTATTTCTGACCCTCACTTTTTCCCAGGAGAAAAAGACTAAAGCGAATTTTTAAATGTAAATAAAACATTGCTTTATTTATTGGTTCATTTAATAAATGAAAATCAACATACACTGTGTGAAAGGAACTGAAATGTGTTCTGCATGCAAAAGCGAAGAATGGATTTGTGTATGCCACTTAGCTGCTGCTGATTATTTCAACAAAAATCACTGAATCCAGGTCAAATTGCAAGCCCATTGTCAACAGTATTCAGGTTCTGAAAAACTGCAAACAATACAGGTAGCCCTCAATTTACAGCTGTTCGTTTAATGGATGGTCTGGAGTTACAATGGCCTTGGAAAAAAGTACTTTACAATCTGTGTTCACACTAACAACTGTTGCAAACCATTGAATCACCCCTGTGCTCATGTGATTGCAATTAAGGTGCCTGGCAAACAGCTCACATTTATGATCTGTTGCAGGCTACTGCAGTCCCATGATCACAATCTGCAACCTTTTTTTGCCAGTTTCCACCAAAAACGTCCATTGGGGAAGTTGGACCCTGCTTAACATTATGATTCACATAATGACCTTGGTGACTCGCCATTGAAAAAAATGATCATAAAATTGGGCATGGTCACACAGTCACTAGACTTATAACTGCATCTTGATTTACAACCTGAAATTTTGATCCCTTTTGTGGCCATAAGTGTAGGAGAAGCAGTGGCAGCACCTGTGGGAGGAGTCAAATGAGGAATCAGTCTAGAGTCTCTACGTAGCTGCAAATGGATTAAGTAGTCCAACCCACTTAAATTCTGTTAGCCCTTATTTAATACAGAGATAATTCTAACCCCTTAGTTGAAGAGATCCCTGTGCATAGGCATATTTAATAATAAATGAGTTTAACTGGAACTTCACATGTGGTCCTGATGTTTCATGCCTCAGCCTGCCAGTAAGTAAAATATTATGTAAACTCATAAAATATTTCTCTGGTCTTTTTAGAGTTGCCAACAGAAAGGGAGGAGGGAGCAGTGCAGCAGCTTGCAAAACCGAAACTGCATTCCATAAATGTTTTCAAAGATAGTAACTAGGTGACCAAAATTTCTGCCCTGCAACATTCTAATATTCTAACTGGGGAGCATGATTGATGACTCTTGGCTATGGATGTGTCCCATTGGAGAATATGAATTGCGATACACCCAGGGGGTGGGGGGAAAACCAGGGTCAAGGGTGACAATGAATTATGTGTCTCAGAGTCGGCTGCACCCAGGCAATACCACACCTTTAATTCCCAATAAATCCTTTTGAAGTTTTGGAAGTTTGGCTCGAGACTCATGATTTAAATGGGGCTAAGTGCCGGAATCCTGACATATTACCTGTAGTGTGGTTCATTACTTAACCCTTGTGCGGTGCTTTGGAAGCCAGCTACTTTCACCAGGTAGAAAATCTTCACTGAGAATCTGAAAACTTTAAAGGGCTTATCTACACGCATCTACTCCCTAATACAGAATATGGTTCTCCAAAAGCAAGATACCGTACCTCCATCTTTTCAGCTTTATGCTTTTCTGCAATTCTTTTGAGGTAGCGACAGCATTTACAGTTGTTGATCCTATCTGAGTGCTGACAGTGAAAATTTGGAGAAGAGAAGCGCTGACAAGATAGCAAATCTCCCTGACCTGGATTGTGTCCGATAATAATATATTATTCCCACAGTCAAATAGAATAGAACACTTATAACACATGGAATTATTTAAATCATTAAATAACGGAGAAGCAAGAATATCAGAAAAATCTTGTTGAGTTCCACCAAGAGTCCTTTTAATCTCTTTGCCCAAGTCAATGGGCTTCAGATATGAATGGCTACCGAACGACATTTGAATACAGGTAGGCCTCGACTCACAGCTACAACTGAGCCCAAAATTTCTTTGGTTAAATGAGGCAGTTGTTAAATGAGTTTTTCCCCATGTTACAACCCTTTCTTGCCATAGTTATTACGGGAATCACTGCAGTCCTTAAGTTACTAACATGGTTGTAAAGTGAATCTGGCTTCGCCATTGGCTGGTCAGAAGGTCGCAAAAGGAGATCACATGACACCAGCATACTGCAACCGTCATAAACACGAGCCTGTTGCCAAGCAACTGAATTTTGATCATGTGACCATGGGGATACCAAAATGGCCGTAAGTGTGAAAAACGGTCGTAAGCCACTTTTTTCAGTGCCGTTGTAACTTGAAATGGTTACTCAATGAAGTCGAGGACCACCTGTATTGAAATTCAACCACCAGTTGAGGAGATGGCTCAAAGGTCTTATTTTTGATTGCCAAAGGTACAAAAACGAGTAATAATAACTGCAGAAAGCAAAGGACACAAGTGCTTTAGCTTTAAAAGTTAGAAACTGTAACAAACCTTTCAATTCATTTGCCTTTTTTTTTTTAATGAAAAAGCTATTCAATTTGACAGCCCTGATTGCATTTGATAATAATAAATCCATGAAGAAAGGGGTATCCATATGCTAGATGTGGTTAAAGGAGTGGCCTTCTGCCCACTTCTTTCTTCATTATCTCCATCTTTGACATGTAGGTACATATAGCTATAGATGCTTTGGCTCAAACCTGCATTCTAATGTAGGCAACCTGAGAGCCCCTAAATTAAGAAAAGAGAGCAAGAAACACAGTATGCAACAACCGCCTCTCTGCAACCATTTAAATAATAATAATAATAATGAAAAAAAAAACCTAAAATCTTCTAACGCGGGATGGGCTCCAACAGAAATCAGCATAAATTAGTTGAATCAGATTGAGGAAAGATCTTCAAACTGGTGACAAACGCTTATAAGGCTCAGCCACAGTGGCAAGAAAGGAATTCCACAAACAGGACTTAGAATATCCTCTTTCAAGTCATTCGATAGTGAATTCCTAGTCAGTGTGGCACCCTCTTCCTCAGGGGGTGGCTCCTCTCTCGTTTAGTCTAGCACCTGCTGTGAGATGTTTAGACACCAGCTGAGGAGACAGCTTTTCTCTCAAACTAACTAGTTCACTGTTGTTATGCTACTGTGTTAAATGGAATTTTAGTAATGTTTCTTCCCAACTTTATCAGTTTTCAATTGTACTTGCTTTCAGCTGCTTTTATCTTACTGGTTTTTTATTTTTTCTGCATTTTATCATGTTGCCTTTTCACATTGTTTTTAAAGGTATGTTTTCCACTATTGTTTAGTATTACTTTATAAGACCCATAAAAAATCTGCAATAAATGTATACAGTGTTAAACTATACAGTTCTTTCAAGTCAATGTTAGCTCCTGGTGATTGCCTGGTCTAGTCCCTGAAGTTGTCTTGGAAAGATTTGAGAAATGGCTTGTTCTTGCATCCTTCCCAAGATTGAGTGAGAGAGATTGGCCCAAGGTCACTTGGTTGGCTTTATACCTGACATGGGACTAGAATTCACAGTCTCCCAGTTTCTAGCTCGGTGCCTTCACCTCCTTCCTTCCTTCCTTCCTTCCTTCCTTCCTTCCTTCCTTCCTTCCTTCCTTCCTTCCTTCCTCCCCCTCCCTCCCTCCCTCCATCCATCCCTGTTTGCATTTTAGATCTAGTGCACGTGCTCTGAGAGTCAAAACCTCACACTCAAGTTCCAATTAACACACACACAATTGTATTCTCAACAAACAATAACAAATAATTTTGTATTGCTTAAGTCCTTGGCACTCCCGCTTTGATACTTAAGTAAACAAAGAAGGAGCCAATGTAAACATTGCATAGTTGTCTCTGTATAAACATTATACTTGTCTTAGTAAATACTTTAATTAATGAAATATATTAGCTGCACATTCATTTCTATATATTATTGCATCTGCAGCCCCCAAAAGCAAAATTGCAAATTGGAGTGGGGTGGGGTAAGTCAATTAAAGCAGAACGGAACACAGAAATAACATCTGTATGATAATCTTGCCGTAATAATGAATCCCATATTTTACTTATCCATTATTCTATAGAAATTGCTTCTCCAACGTATTCCCTTTTGGGGGTTTCTGTCTAACATCAGTTGTAGAAGGCTGAAGAAGTAGGGACGGAAGAGGGAGGGCTAATTGTTTAATTTTGCATTCATGTTATTCACTATTTGCAATTTACAAACTGTAATTTATTTCGTATTGCCTTGTGTGAACCTATCCAACTTTATCAATAAATCATGTTTAAAAAAATCATTCCTTAGTGAAACACGTGGACCAGGTCACCAAATCAATTTATGTACTGCCTTAAGCTAGAGTTCCTTAACTGATGATTACTAAATAAACCACAGTGGATAGATTTAAACATCATGGTAAATGTAGACAGCAGAGTGAATCCCACTGAAAAATGTGGGAAGACCTATAGTAGAGGTAGTCCTTGACTTACAACCATAATTGAGTCCAAAGTTTCTGTTGCTAAGTGAGACAATTATTGAGTTTTGCTCCATTTTACAACCTTTCTTGCCACCGTTGTTAAGTGAATCATTGCAGTTTTTAAGTTAGTAACAAGATTGTTTAAGGAGTCTGGCTTCCCCATTGACTTTGCTTGCCAGAGGGTCTCAAAAGCTGATCATGTGACCCTGTGATACTGCAACAATCATAAATACAAGTCAGCTGCCAAGCATCTAAATTTTGATCCCATGACCACAGGAATGTTGCAATGGTCGTAAGTGTGAAAAGCAGTCATAAGTCACTTTTTCCAGTGCCATTGTAACTTCTCATGGTCACTAAATGAATTATCGTAAGCCGAGGACTACCTGTATTACCAAGGCAAAGGAGTCCTGGTGGCACAGTGGTTAGAACGCAGTATTGCAGGCAAACTCTGCCCACAACCTGGAGTTTGATCCCTGATGGGGCTGAAGGTTGCCTCAGCCTTCCATTCTTCCTAGGTTGGTAAAATGAGAACCCCGATTGTTGGGGGCAATCTGTAAACCACTCAGAGAGTGCTGTAAAGCACTATGGGTTATAAGTTAAGTGCTATTGCTATTGCTGTTGTTATTGCTATGATCAGACAAATGTGGCTTGAGCCCATTCGAAGAAACTAATGTAAGAAAATGCCTCAGACAGGACCCTCCCAAATTCACATGAAAGTAAAATGATGAAGGAGGGAGGCACGTGCAGATTTGAAAGATTCTGTTTCTATAGCTGCTCAATAAAAGTATACCTATATGGCATTGGCTTCTTGAACTGATCTACCCTGTACCGCTGACTTTAAGCTAGAACCAAACACATTGCATTCTGGAATGATGGTGAAGGTGTTGGACTGACCTCAGGTTAACATTCATCCACATCCATAAAAACTACCTGGGTGACTTGAACCAGTCATTCTCAGTCCAACCTACCTCCCAGAGTTTATGTAGTGGAGAAAACTAGGAGGAGGGCATTTCAGCTCCTGCAGGAAAAGTGGGATATAAATCTGACAAATAAATAAAGGCTGATATCTCCATACTGATATCTCCTTGCTAAAAGATGGCTGTTTAAACACTCAATATTTTTTGATCTGCTTTCCAGGTTATTAGGAAGACTCGAGTAACCCAGACGCATTTACAATTTCTCATCTACTGATGCCACACGTAAACTATGAAAATGTTTAGAATCATACAGTATGAGTGATATTGGGAAGTTATAATTGCCCCTTTGTGGTATGCAACTATGCTGGATTGTTTGAGAGATTTATTGCATAAAGATAATTTGCAGCAAAAATATAGACTGTTCACACATTTTTTGTGTCCTCACAGAAGCTATCCTTTCATCATTTTTTATTTCTCTATTCTTGAGCTTGTAATCTTCAAGAGATTAAAGGTGAGGTGGGAACTGCCTCTGAATAAGTTTGGATCAACATATCAAGTGATGGGATCCTCTTGTGGGAAAACAGGGCCTGATAATTCCCCACACTGAGATCAGGCTGTGGATTGTTAGTAGGAAAGACATCTAATCCAGTTTAAGTACTCCTTCTGCAGATAAACTAACAACATCAACAACTTCTGCACTGCAGGCATCTAATGAGCTACTTCAGCAAAAGGCCACGCTTGTAAATAGCAAAAGAAAGGCATCAAGACACAAAAAGGGAAAAGGAAAAAATCCAGGACCATTTTACAAGGCCGCCTCAACTTCTGTCCACCCTACCAACTGCCCTTTGAGAAGGATCCCAAAGTGATTATTTCTGTCCTATAAAGCAGCATTTGTTAATCGTGGCAACTTTAAGTTGGATGGACTTCAATTCCTAGAATTCCTCAACCAGCTTAAAGTTGCCAGATTGAGAAACCCCACTAAAATGTATTTCGGCGTTTTTATTTAAGAGTGTTAATGTCAATCATAAATAATAATAGGCAGGATATAAATAATGATACTAAACAATACATAAAAAACCCGAAGGGGCAGCTGTATTGTGAAAACACTTTGCAAAAATTGTGGCACGTTTTAGTTATCACTGGCAAAAGAAAAGTATTTCATTAAGTGATTCCCCACAGTGAGATAAATGATTGAGCAGACTCTTACCCAGAACTGTAGCAGCCTCAGTATGCTAGACATTAAAAACCAAAACCATTTAGACCCGAGGTGATGACAGTGGGGCTGGATTACTTGAAATGTCAGGTATGTATAGCAGCTGCATTTATCAGTGGTTTGGAGGCAAGATGACAGCTGGAACAGAGGTGTCAAAAAGTCAAGATGGTGGCAATCATATCCACACCTCTTTTTAAGTGGCATGTAAAAATAAAGAGGCTGGTTCTTTGGTAGCACAGTTGTGACTGCCATCCTGACTTTCTTTGACATCTTCCTCTTGCCACGGATACTCCTGTC